>NC_056596.1:270748-437048 GCF_018340385.1 Cyprinus carpio
TAAGAACATATAACTGTGATGAGTGGGGCGGGGCCGAGAGCCGTGGGAACGGAGCGAGGCCGTGGAGTGATTGGGAAATGACGACACCTGCTCCACTCAACGGTCTCGAGTCCCACGGAGGAATCGGGAGGATACAAAAGAGGGAGAGCGACGACAGTGAAGGACGAGAGAGGACCAGGCCTGGGTTTTATTTTGTGGTTTGCTTTTATTTGTGCGCGGCAGTCGCCCGTGAGGGGCTGTCGCGCTGTTTTATGTTTATTTTGGTTATTAAAGATTTATTTGAATGTTCGCCGGTTCCCGCCTCTTTCTTCCCGTAATTATGGAGTTTTTATTATTACACCGTGAGCGGTCCCCCCGGAGGGAAGGGAAGGGGGGGAAGGGGGGGGGAGTAGAGCGCAGTCTCGTGGGTACCCCCCGGCCTGCGAGGGGCGATGGGATGGGGGTATGTGACGAGTGGGGGCGGGGCCGATAGCCGTGGGAACGGAGCGAGGCCGGTGGAGTGATTGCCGGGGAATGATTGGAACAATGAGCGACACCTGCTCCACGTTTACCGGTCTCGAGTCCCACGGAGGAGATCGGAAGGATACAAAAGAGGAGCGACGACAGTGAAGGATGAGAGAGGACCAGGCCTGGGTTTTATTTTGTTTGGTTTTTGTTTGTGCGCGGCAGTCGCCGTGAGGGGCTGTCGCGCTGTTTTGTATTTATTTTGTCATTAAAGATTTATTTGAATGTTCGCCGGTTCCCGCCTCTTTCTTCCCGTGATCATGGAGTTTTTAATTGTTACAATGGTGTGCCGAAACCCGGGAGGAAGGAGGGACGCGCTGCCGAAGATCCCCTTGCCGCTTGGGTGAATCCGCGGTGCCATGGAGCAAGGCGTAGCAGTCTGGCGCCGTGGACGCTCGAGGCGGTGGGCTGGAGTGAGTTGCCGGGGACGGACGAACTCGCTGCCGGCCGCCCCGTGATGTGGGAGGGGCGGCTGCCGTCCGTAAGGGAGCGGGGGAGTCGGCGCCGTTCGCCCGGGTGGCCGGAGCCTGCTGCCATCCGCCAAGAATGGGGAGGAGCAGGGAACGGGGACTCCTGCCGGCTGCCCGAAACCGGAGGAGCCGTCGCCGTCCACCGGGCGGCGGAGGAGTGTCGTGCCGTCCACCGAGGGCCGTCCAGTTGCCACCGCCAGGCACCGCGGAGGACTTCACACAGCCGGTGGAGGGCCGAGCGGCAGCGTGTCTGGGAACCGGAATTTTTTTTTTTCTCTCTCTCCTCTCTCCCCTCTCTCGTCTCCCGTCGCTCCTCATCCTTCCATCTCCTGTTCTCTCGCCTCGTCTGTCCTTACCCCCAGGTTCCCGCAGGTCACCGTGAGCGGTCCCCCCCGGGGGGGGGGGGGGGGGGGGGGGAGTAGAGCGCAGTCTCGTGGGTACCCCCGGCCTGCGACGGGGCGATGGGGGTATGTGATGAGTGGGCGCGGGCCGAGAGCCGTGGGAACGGACAGCGAGGCCGGTGGAGTGATGGGAAATGAGCGACACCTGCTCCACTCACCGGTCTCGAGTCCCACGGAGGAGATCGGGAGGATACAAAAGAGGAGCGACGACAGTGAAGGACGAGAGAGGACCAGGCCGTTGGGTTTTATTTTGTGGTTTGCTTTTATTTGTGCGCGGCAGTCGCCCGTGAGGGGCTGTCGCGGTTTTATGTTTAATTTTGGTTATTAAAGATTTATTTGAATGTTGTGTGTGTCCGCCGGTTCCCGCCTCCTTCTTCTGGTGTTTTTTTGTTTTTATTGTCAATAATGTATGTGAATAAAAACATAAAAGATATTTAAATAAACATAAAAATCTAAAAAAAAAAAGAAATGCATCCATTAATAAATAAAATCATATATAAACAAAATAACAATGCATAAGGCAAAATATAAAATTTAGAAAAAAGGGTCTACGTAATAAGCTAATAAGTACTCATTTATTGTCATGTGTGCAAAACATTGACACATGAATATTGATTTTAATACACATTCTGTGTTTTTTCCAGGTGTGGCGTGGTTGGTGATTCCCAGAACATCTTTGAATGCTCATTGGGGCTGGTTGAATTTTCAAAGTTGGCGTCTTTTTGTGGTCCTCTGCTCCGTCCCCAGTCTGTCATCAGCACTTATTTTCAGACTGTTCATGCCAGAGAGCCCCAAGTTCCTCATGGAGGTGCGTGCTGACAGATACTTTTTATTTCAGACTGATATAAAAGTTCAGTTAATAGGCTGTGAATTCTAGAACTTTGTGTGTCTGAACAAGTTGCAGTTCTAGAATTTAGTAGAGCTGCAAATATTGGATGTACTGTATTAAGGTCCGTTACAGGCTGCATGTTTGTCAGGTTTGGTGGCACATTATTACACGATGTGTTTTCTCTTCCCACAGGCCGGACGTGGAGACGGAGGCTTTGTTTGTGTTCCAGAAGATGTTCAAACTGAACAACAGATGTGCCACAAAACCATTTCCTGTCTGTACCACCTCAATGATGTTTGCTTTCAATTCTAGGCCAAACCTTCCCACTTTTCATAAAGGAAACAACATTATTTTGGTTTGTTCTCTTAACAGGTACCAGGTCTTGTGATCAGATCCAAAGATGATGAAGTAAAAAACAGAGCCACTAGCGGCTCGAGATGTCAGCAGGTTCACACCACCAACTCAAACGGGTTCAGAGCACTTCTGATACATTACTGAGATTTTCTTTTCTGTGCTTTCTTAGAAGCTATTAATGCTGACATGAAGTCTCTTTTATGGGCCCTGCTGGTTCTTCTACAGGCTCTGGACCCCCATGAAACAGCTGTTTGTTGGACCGTTGGCTTCCAGAAGTGTCGTTCTGCTGATTATATTTTTCTGCATTTCTTTGGGTACTAAACTTAAATCATAAAATGGTAAAGGCAAAATATTCTGACAATTAAAGGTGTCAAGGTTTTTACACCAAAGTCAGTCATAATTTAGTTGAATCTTAGAATTAAACAAGCTGTTTTTCTTTGCTGCTACATCGTAACGTCAATATGTAAATGAGCTCTGTTCTGATTGGCTAAACATGACAGGTTGTTTTGCTACTGTACCTTTAAGATTTAAATCTGTTATAATTGGTTAAATTAATTTAAAAATGATGCAGATTATGAGTAAGTATGATTCAATGCTGTAATCCTCTCTGTGCAGGTATTATGGGTTATGGATGTGGTTTCCGGAGCTTTTTAAGAGAGCCGAGGATGGAGGGTCTCCATGCACCAATGTGTCTCGAGTCCAAAACTCAGAGAATGAAAGCTGCTATCCGGTCAAAACTGCAGGTTAATGTTACTAAAAGCAGACTGAATTAGACTAATCAATATTTTTCTCATCAGCAAAAGCACAAAAAATTTGGCAGGAAGTGTATTTTATTTTGTTGTCATGATATTCAAGTATTATTTATCATGGCTTTGTGTCGTTTGCCTGTGTTCGTGTGTTTTTGTAGTGTACATGGAGGGTTTTGTAACAGCTGCTTCAAACTTGCCGGGAAACATCTTCGCTATCCTGCTCATGGACAGAATTGGCGGGAAAATCCTGCTTTGTTAGTACAACAGGTTTTGTCTTCCAGTGTTTGAATGGCAGCTCAAAAATATTTTATTACTACACAACATGCTGTATGTAAGTTTTTGACTCTACTGAAGCATAAACATATAATATGTTAACATAATCTCCAATATTTTGAATTTGGACTGCAATACCTAGTTCAACCACTAGTTGTCAATCCTACATACAGCATATTTAACAAAATATTAAAGAACTAATAAAGTGCTATAATCATTATTTTATCATTATTATATTATATGATAATAATGATGCAGATTTTTCTCTGGTAGCCGTCAGTTTGGTGGCGTCCAGCATGAGTGTGTTCATCATCTATGTGGTGAAGACCAAAGCTCAGAGTCTGATCATGTCCTGCGTGTTCAGCGGAGTTTCTGTCATCTCCTGGAACGCTCTAGACGCTGCTGGTCAACTGACCTTTCCCCCACACAACTACGGTAAAATACTCAAAACTACAGTAAAGACAGTAATATTACGAAATATTATATATATATATATATATATATATATATATATATGCTCATATATGTAATGATGCTTGGTGAGCTGAAGAATTCTGAGAATTGAAAGAATGGATGTATTAATTACAGTTTGTATTCTGTAGCTCGTCAGCTCTGGGGTTTTCACTGGAGTGGGTCGTGTGGGCAGCCATCATGGGAAATGTAGTGTTTGAGGGCAGCTGGTGTGGACTCTAAACTGTGCCATACCTCTGCTGATGGTGGTTCTGCGCTCCTGCTGGCAGGAGGACTGGCAGCACTACGCCTGCCTCAAACTAAACAGACTGAACTCACATGATACACACACACACACACACACACACACACACACACACACACACACACACACACGACACACGGGACAGCCATATCATCTGGCAATCCTGTCATTTTGGGACCAAACACTAAACCAAAAAATACATAATATAAAAAAGATAGCATTATTGCTTACTGAATTATAATCATATAATTTCTTGTTTATACCAAGAAATTTTTTTTTGGGTGGTATTTGATTTTTATTTGATGGTATTATTTTTTTTTTTAATGAAAATAGTTTTGGTAAATGAATCAGAAGATATTTAATTAACTTAAAATTTCTCTTTTGATAGATTTTTTTTTTTTTTCAAACACTTTCTTGTTTGAAACCTTGAAATATAAAACCGAGTATCAAATGTTTCAGTGCTTTCAGCAACTTTATTTTGTCCAATCTGAACATTTGTAAATAACCATGGCAATACTTGCAGAGCAATGAGGTAGAGACTTTGAAATTCTAAAAGCGGGCTGCAAAAGGCAAAAGGAAGAAGCTTTGCACGATTATACGCTTTGGCACAGGAGCTTCAGCGAGTTCCACCCACAACCAGAGCGACTAACTAGTCCCCCGTTCTGTTAGGAGGGTTTTAACACAAAACACCAAACTCGCAGCGCGAGGGTTCCCACCTCTTATCTGCTCAAACAAACGATTTTAAAACCACTGGCAAAACATTTCCCTAGTGCTACATTAAAACAAAAGTGCTATTATTTGATACAAAAACTCATATACAGCACAGCAGCCATTCAGAGTTGCTAACGTGTATCCGATCTGATTGGAGGAATTGACGTGTTTGCTTCCGGGGTGGTTGCTAAGCAACAGCATCAGCCCCAGCTGTGATGTCACTTCCTAGAACATTTACACAACAGCCAACATGCTCAGCTCAACCATTTAATAGAGCATTTCAAAATTTTTAAAATAAAAAGGCTCTCCCTACAGGAAAAGACGCTTGAGGCAGGCAGAAACTTAAAAAATCAGTTTCATATGCTCTATGACCTAAACCAGCAGTAGAAAAGCAGGTAAAACCACCTTGGAAAAATCAATAAAATGAACCAAAAATAATGGTTTTAAAACACTGGTAACAAAAGAGAAGCCCCGAAGGGCACCGACTGGCTTTTGCCTGCATCAGATGGTCAAACCTGCGAGATAAACTTAATAATCTGTGCATGCAAAAATCTAAAACACAACTCTTAAAAATCAGATCTCCATGACGATGGCTGTCTGGTTACCCTTGCAATCGGGTCACCATCACGAACCCTTTAGTGTGCTAGAGCCTAGAAAATGACACGAGAACGGAAGCAGTGCAATACAACGCAGTGAGTCGCCCATTGACTCGCCGCTTACTAACTTAGGTCCGTTTTTTGCCACATCCTTCCCCAAAACAGTGAACTCAGTCCGGACTCTTCCCCACCGCCGTCGGCAGCGGTGGGTTTTTATTTGTGGTTCAGGCTCTTCTGGTTGCGCATGAGAGGCTGATGGCTGCTCAGCACGTCCAGAGAATGTTGCCAATTGCCAGCATGACCGACAGTAAGTTTATTTTAAAACAGGCCTGAAGGAGGTGAAAAAAAAAAAAAGACATGTCAGCGCAATACGGTATGAGTTTGGTTTGGTAGGTTGATGCGGTGTACTGTAAGTTTTTATCCATAAAATTGCTATGAATCACTTATAGGTGGTGTATAATTTGTATGCATGTCACACAATCATCATTTTCAACAGTACTGGAAAAGGACATACTTTAACATGACTTTAAACTTATTTAACAAATTCATATAATCTATATAACACTCAATGTATATATATATGTGTGTGTGTGTGTGTGTGTGTGTGTGTGTGTAAGAAATTGCAATGCTTGTTTTATAGTTAAATAGCAAATATTCACATAAAAATTTAAATATACATTAAAAACATAACATTTCAAAAGCTATTCATTTCTCTGTGTATAAATATATAGGTAACACTTTACAATAAGGGTACCTGAATAATCATGAATTAATGCCAAAATGAATACTTAATTCATCAAATACTAATGATTATTAAAGTTAGTAACTAATCATGGATTAATGAAGAGCTATCCTTAACTACAGCTGTCATATGGATTTACGCATGAATAACGGCAGGCTTAATTACATGTTAGTACATGTTTGATAGTTAATGCAATATAATTAACATTTGGGTAAAGTAGATCAAACAGCATTTTTAAGAAAGAATAAGAAACACTCTGACTTCTTGAAAATCCACACCACATCTCGTAACCGGGTTGAATACTCGCTGTGTTAGTACATGATGAGTTTAATAAGTAGTTAACTATGAATTAATAATGATTGGGCCCCCTCAAGTAAAGTCATGTCAAAATAATGCATTAACAAGCCATGAGTTGATGTTAGTGTATGGGTAGTTAATAATGAGTTAATTATCGTGGGCCCTCTCAAGTAAATTCATGTCAAAATAATGCATTATCACTGAGGAAGGGTTGATGCCCGAGAACGTTTTGCTTTTGTATGTGTGAGGTTTGTTTGGAGAGTAAGTTTTGCATATTTGTATTTGTGCTATTCTTTTTGGAGAGTGAGTGTTTTATAGCTATTTGTGTTATTTTTTGTTTTGGTTCTGAGGCACCATATTTTTTTGCCTACTAGATATTTGGATGAGTCTTTGGCACTACCACCTTTTTTTGTGGACCACAATAGAAAATAAAATAAATAAATGTAAACAAGCAGAACATTATGCTTAAAAAATTATTGTTCACATTCAATGATGCAGATGGTGTCAGTTGTCCCAAGCCAAATTACACCGGTGGAAGAGACCAAAGAATCACGAAAACTGAGCTGTAAACGCTTGGTTATATGACGTCTGTGCAGGATCTGATTCCTACCTGCGCCCTACAGAAGAACGGGCCGGGCTGACTGTTACATATTTGGCACATGGAGTCAATCCCTGTACGGGTCAATCTGGACCTACAGAGAGAACACAGAAGAGAGTGAGGGGAGATCCAGTACAGGGCTGATCCAACAGGCGTAGTCGGTATACTTTGCCTGTAACGATGTTCCTGCTCACCTTCTGTACCTTCTTGGGTCAAAACTTGCATGGGCTTTTTTATCTGCACAAAACGCGCAGTCCACGGCTTGTTCGAAATAGCTCCTCTGACTTCTGAACGTCCACTCTGCCAGAGCCTAGATGAACAAACGCAATACCATTCACTTCATCTACATGGCTAAGAAATAGTAAGATTAGTATATATAGAAGCATATAATATATACAATAATGTACTCAATCTATTACTGTTAAAAATGCATTTTTTGAAGTTGTAAATATATATATTTCACATTTAATTCAATGTTTACTTGCCATTTCTTTGTAATCATTTGTGAAATTAACTACCAATTTCTGAGTGAAAATACACTGGAGGCCAAAGATTTTGAATAATTAATATTTTAAAACGGCTTTGAAAGATCTTATGCTCACCAAGGCTGCATGCTTTCATTGATTAAAAAATACAGTCAAAAACGTAAAAACAGTTAATTATTGTGAAATATTATTGCAATTTTACATTAACCGTTTTCTATGTAAATATATGTTTAAACTGTAATTTATTCCTGTGATCAAAGTTGAATTGTCAGCATCTTTACTCCAGTCTTCAGTGTCACATGATCCTTCAGAAATCATTCTAATATGCTGATTTGCTGCTCATTTATTATTGGTGCTCACCTAGTTATTAATAATGGTTATTATTACTATCTACTCTGCAAACATTGTTTTTGCAGCTTAATGTTTTTTGTGGAACAAAAATGAACACTTTTTTTATCAGGTCTTTCAGGAATAGTTATACCAAAAAGCCCCCAAAAGCCAAAAAATTCATTCTCAAATAGATCTTTTCTGTATATTAATAACAAACAGCATCTGTTATGATTACAGATAAATATTTTGAAATGACTTTATTCTCTGTTATGATTACACCAGTTTGTAACTCACTGTACCGGTCGTTTTTCGATCACCTTTTAATGCCGCTATCCCTTGCTGAATAAAATTATTAATTCTTTTTTTTTATCTCATGCCACTTTGAATGGTAGTGTATCACATTTTCCATTAGGATATTATAATATTTATAAATTTATAAACTGTGTTCAACATCTGATGATAATAAGTAAATGTTTCTTAAGCACCATATCAGCGCATAACAGAATGGATTTCTGTAAAGCAATCATGTAGGACACTGAAGATATGATGCCTGAATGCCGCTGACAAAATGCAGCTTTGCATCATAGAAACATTTTTACAGAATATTCAAATAGAAAACTTTCAACTGTAATAATAATTATCAATATTACAGTTTTTTTCCCTTATTCTTGATCAAATAATTGCAATCTTGGTACGCATTAAAAAAAGACTATTCCAAGCATTACACTATCATTCCAAAATTATTCCAAATTATGCCAAAGGTTGGTTGCCAGTATAATTCTACACCTATATTTTTCAGTGTAGATGAGAGAGAATGCACAGACTATTGGGATATTTGTGCTTGTCTGTGTGTCCGATGCCTGCCATAAATGACCCCTCCGAAGTCCGCACTAGAGAGTTCGTCCATGATGTGAGCCAGAACCTCTGCGTTCAGCATTCACCCATGCAGAGCACCCCCAAACACCGTCTTACTGCGGCAGAGATGCTGGGCGGGGACAGCGGATGAAATTGCTGTCTTGAGATCACCCACGGGATGACCTGACCTGCACACAACAGCGAGTGTCGGAGAGCAGGGTCAGCGGTCAGGGGTCAGTAACGGTGTACGGTTAAGTGCATGTTATTCTCACATCCTTTGCTGTGGATCCGCCTGCTGGACAGTTTGTAGTAGAACTCGAGATAATCGTCAGGACTGCAGGGCGGTGCTGAACACAGGGCCTGCAGGAGCATCTTCACTGACTTCTCCCAGTCAAACAGCAGATACACATAACCTATGCAAAAACATACAAAACATGAAAACAAAGCACTATACATGTACTGTATACTGCATATGTGTGTTTATATATATATTATTTATTTATTTATTTTATTTTGTATATTATGTTTATGTATGTTATTTTGTTTTTTTTTTTTTTTTTTTTTTTTTTTTTTTTTTTTTGATTTGATTTCGATCTCTGAAGCATTTCTATTAATTTAATAATGTTAATTAAGGGGACTCTTCCAAATGCCACCCAAATAAGATTAATAGAAATATATTTATAACAAAAATAAAAAAAAAAATGCTCTATATTTACAACTATATGAATTAAGTATAAATCAAAAATGCATTAATGGTACATAGTCAATTGATATTTAGCAAATATGGCATATAAAGATAACAACGAACTTATATTTACTAAAAAAAATCTAACTGGCCGGCTCTATTATTAAAGTTGGATATAAGTTTATGTACACATGAAAGCAATAACAGATGCAATAATATGGAAAATTATGTTTACATTGAATTATGATAATCACAAATGAACAAATAGCCAAATCATTTTCAAAAATGGTCATTTTAATCATCCGTATGCAGTCTGTCTGCATGATCGATCAAATATGCATATAAAAATATTCACCTTCAAAAGAACTAACGGTTTGTTATTTTTTTTTTTGGTACTAAATCTTTTGTTTTTAATTTATATGTTTGAATGTTTATATTTTTTTGTTGATTATTTTTTTTTAATTTTTATAGTTGAATGATTAAATGGTTTGATGATAATTTTATTGTCTATGCATATAAAAGCCTATTTCCTGAATTTTTTTGGGTTGGTTTTGGTTTGGTTGTTTGGAAGCATGGATTTTTTAATCCACCAAGGGTGATGCATACAGTTTTTTTTTTGTGGTTATGGTTGTTTAAACATGGCAATATATTTCTATATTGGTCCACTTTGGTACTTTTTCCTGAGCCTACTTAAGTAATGAGATGTTTGTTGAATTTTTGGTGGTTTTTGCAAATATATACTATTATTGCTGAAACCTAATGACATATATCTCTGCTGTTACCTATTGTTTTTTGTGGGGTTGTGACAAGTAAAACAAATCAATACCGCCCTGAACGAAAACATAACAAAACATCCACAAAACAATGTTTTCCATTTTTTGGATGTTGGATTTTGCGAGTACGACCTGGCCAACTTGGTCATGTTTATTCCCCCTCTTTACCTGGACCAAACTTTCCAAGGGACCCAAATACTAAACGATGTTTGTCAACCAGACTCGCTACAGAGACAGAAAAGTTGATTATTTACCAAACTACAACTTGTTTGTGTTCAGAACCATAGTATATAATATAAGTTTCATATGAGTTTAGTGTAGGTCAGCTTACCCTCTGTGATGTCCCATGGCACTCCTCCCAGAAATACAGGAGGTAAACAGGGTTTTTGTAGTGGCGTGGAGGAAGCCGTCCTTCCCAAGTGTAAGTGGCTTCATTTACGGCTGCGAGAAACAGTCAGTCATAAAATCACAACAATATTAATAACAGCTATAGACAGAACACAAGGCTTTTAAGATGTGTTTTTTAAATGTTTAACCATTTTTAAAGCCTGACATATGAAATAAGTCAGATATATATATATATATATATATATATATATATATATATTATATATATATATATATAGAAATTAGTAAAAAATATTTTTGGTGCGATTGGCATTTCTAAAAAATGTATGCATGGATAATCAAGCAAACCTAAGTTGTTTCAGTCCAGCAAGTGTTCATCTTGAAATATTACTAACAATATTAGAATTATTCTTATGTTTACTTCATAAAAATCAGTAGATTTCACATCAAAAAGGTGAACACCCACCTAATATATTTCATTTTTAGCTCATACTAAAAGGTCTTTTACTTGTTTAAAGGTATAAAAAATCAATCAGATGTCAGAAGATATGTAGTAGATTGTTTTGATCATATTGATAATTTAGAGACCTTAGAAATTTGCACATATATGATAAGTATGATACAGTAGGCTTTACAGTATTCATTTGACATTGTGTCTTATAAATATGACAGTCTCAATATGAAATGCTGAAAACAAGCAGCAAGCCATTTGCATTCACACTGTGAGCATCACATTTTTAATAACATAGCATGTCAAGATAAAAATAGTTCAACTTCCAAAAATGCATCGCGAAAAAAATGCTTTGTTTTTGTTTCTCTGACTAGTTTTTTTTTGAATATGTGTAGTTTTTTTAGTGAATCTAAGAGTAACGCTGCCTCCTGTTCTGTTTAGCAGGGTGTTTAATGTCACTGTACCTGCAGCTTGTTTATGCAGTTTCGCCTCTCTCTCGATGCAGAACGTGGGTTTGTTCAAGCCCAAAGTGTCCCCAGCCGGGGCCAGGACAGAGCTGACCTGTGGACCAGCACCCCAACCACTGGCCCCTCGGCCTGAGCACTGGAAGCATTCGTGAAGGTGTTCAGGGGGTTCTGCTTCAAGCAGGCATCTGTGTCCAGTTTCACACCCTCCGCCTGCAGTCTGGGCAGCATCAGGGGCAACGGAGGAGAAACTCTGAGAGAGACCTAAAAGAGATGGATACAGATACAACTTTACTGTAACTTTGGAACACTGACACTGTCGCTATGGAAACAGAATCTTTTAAAGCTTCCACTTCCACTGGTTTTGGGTATCAGAGGGGAAGGTTGTTGCTCACCAGGTGGTCGGATCCTGACGAGATTGCGCTGTTCTCCGAGTTGACAGGGCTGCTGGATCCCGAGTGCAGCAGAGAGTGAGGTTCGAGCGCCGCCATCAGGCTGGAGAAGTGCTCCAGTGGATTTCTAGATGCAGCCTCAAGGGCCTGGAAAGCGTGCTGCTGACCCGAATCACCGCCTTTTGAAGCACCCAAGAGATCCGACGCTGCAGGAGAGAATCAGTCTGATTTTTATGAGATGTGTTATTTACTGACAGAGCAACTATTTTTATTTTTTACAGTTTTTGTCTCTTGACAATTATAAATATAAATTTAAACTTAAATTTGATCCTTTAATGGCATATTTTAGTGAAAACATAATTGCAAAATGTCACGAATGTGTTTCAAAATATAACATACATACATAAATATACATAACATTCATCAAAGAATCCTGAAAATAAATGTACCACAGTTTACATAACAATATTAGGCAGCGTAAATGTTTTGAACATTGATAATAATCAGAAATGTTTCTTGAGCAGAAAATCAGCATATCACAATGATTTCTGAAGGATCATGTGACACTGAAGACTGGAGTAATGATGCTGAAAATTCAGCTTTGCATCACATGAATAAATTACTTTTTAAAATATATTAAAATAGAAAACAGTTATTTTAAATTGTAAAAATATTTCACAATATTACTGTTTTTACTGTATTTTTGATCAAATAAATGCAGCCATGATGAGCATAAGAATCTTCTTTAAAAAATAAATAAAAATAAGGAAAAAAATACAGAGACAATAGTTTTGAAAGGTAGCATGTTTAAACCAATAAATAATACAAAAATTTGTATAAATATAAATATATAAATAAAATATAACTACTTTTTACAAGCTGCAGTGCTGAGTTTGGTGGCATGTTAATCATTTGTGTATATCTGTCCAAAAATAATACTAATACTGTGAAAAGACTGAATGAATGAGAGAAATGCTGGATGAGACAGCAGAAACCAGCTCGGTCTGTGTGTGTGTGTGTATCCCTCTATTACTGGATTTGGGTCAGAACAAACCTTAGGCACATCATGGCTTTCATTTAAAACATGGATGGACACACGCATTTACGCTTGTAATCTGAGATAGGGAAGCTGAAGGGAAAGTCAAAATTAAATGCAAGCCAACGCTGATGAATCCAGCATTCTGTCCTCTGTGAAAGGTGTGAAAATAATTAGTCATGAGCGAGAAATCAAGATATGAGACATCACTACAGTTCAGACCTTCCAGAACAATCCATCAACACTGTTCTGGAAGGTCTGACAAAGCAAAAAAAAGCAGTTTCTTTATCGATATATATATATATATATTAAACAACACTATCTGAGGTTTATGCTTAAAAAATAGCTTTTTAATATATACAAACACTGTATATAGGTATAGTTATAAGTATTTAAACAAATAAGAGAATCATAAATTCAATGAAGAATAAATTATTTATATGTATTTTACAGTAAATATACATATATAAAACAATAAAAATTTAACTGTTATTTATTATATATATAACTACATCTATATATTCAAGAAAGATTAAATTTATGATGCATTTTACAGTAAATATACAAATCATATAAACAATATAAACGTGTAAAAAATACATTGATTGTGAAGTGCATATAAAGTGCATATTTATATAAATATATAAGGATTTTTAAGGAAGTTTTTTGAGTTAATTTTTTTTTTTTTTTCTATACAAAATTTTGCAACTCAAGTAAAGGTATCTTGTTTAGAGGGATGTTTATATATTTTGTCGTATATATTTGAATTTGTAGTATAAAGTATTTTATTTATTATTTATATATTACTGTATATTCCTAGATAATCGAGACAAAAACACAGAGAAAGTGTCTGAAACTAGCTTGAACAGACAGATAGGAGTGGCCATTCAACATTTAAACATTACGCTGGTCACACAGGATCACTCACCGGGCGTTTGGGAGCAGGGTTGGGTCGACCGCTGGGACTCTGGGCGGCTCCAGGGCTGCTGGTTCCAGCAGGGGAAGCTCAGAGACAGCAGGCCCAGACTGAGTTCATCAACGCTGGGCACGGCAGCCAGAGGATCCTGCTGCTCTGGAGCAAACAGCATTCTGCTAACCAGTGGAGAGCAGGCTGTGCCCGAACCATCTATGAGAGAGAGAGAGAGTTACAGAAGCACAAAGACACACAACCGAACCTTATTTCCTACACCGACCTGCCGTGGGTCCAGTGGAGGTCATCATACCGCTGTGTGTTCATTACTGACCTGTTAAACATGTGACCAACCAGCTCAAACCTCACACAGTGCTGCTAGTGCTAAAGCCATGCTCAACTTCCATCACACGCACACTCAGTCTGCTAGAACAGCCTCACCACCTCCCGTCCCTGTGTGTGTGTGTGTGTGAATCACGTGTACTGTCTGTCTCTCTGGCCCGTCTCCCGTTCATGGCCTGACTCAGCAGAGAGACAGACAGAAGGGGGCAGGGCTCCAGTGATCACTATGATTCAGCTCATTTGATTTCACACACACACTCATCTCTCTCTGCTGATCCCAGGCTGTACCAGACACACCCTACTGTCCGACTAAAGGGGCGTTCACACTCACAGCGAGGTGACGGGGGTGTGTCCAAAAGTATTCAACATTATTGGGGCATGTCCAAAAACATGGGGTGTGATGGGGCGTGTCCAGTAATAATGTCCAAAACTACCCTTTTTATATAAAAAAACTAAAGCCCAGGCCAGAGGAGAAAAAGTAACACAAAAGTAAAATAAAGCATTACTTTCCATAAAAAGTAACTAAGTAATTCAATTTGTTGCTTTTTTAAGAAGTAACGCAATATTGTAATGCATTTCTTTTAAAAGTAACTTTCCCCAAGACTAGCAACATGATGGGGCTATGTCCAAAAGTATGAAACATGATGGGGGCGTGTCCAGATTTATGCATTGTCAGGGTGTAAGTAATAATATTGAAAATACTGTTTCAGTCTTTCTGCTTCAACATTTCATGTTTAATTCAATATGTTACTTGCTGTTTCTTTGTTTTCATTTGTGAAATTTACTAGCAACTTCTGAGTGAACATTTTTTACTTTTTTTAATTGTGTACTTTGGACAAGCCCACATCTAAATATCCAGTAAAAATTTTTGCAGATAGAATAAAATTTCTCTGACAAATCATGTTTCAAATATTAAAAAATGATATTCTCCAAGGAAAGGTAATGTGCCCCCCTCAATAAAGAGTACAATATTTTTGGTATTTCTTCTGTAATTATGACACTGCTTATTTTCAATATTATTTATTTTTTAAAGTTAGATTGTTAATATTTTTTAAGTGCATAAAAGTTAACTATACTAAAAAAATACTTTTGGCTATTTTAGATGTTTTTGGAAATGTCAGTTGCCATTCAGAACTAATTTTTCATTTGTAATACAACATATTCTGAGTGAAAGTGAAATTGTGTCACATCATGACAAAAAAAACATTGGTCGGGTCTTGATTTTAACCAAAAGGATAATGAATAGTGTGCGTTACATACCAGGATTTGCAGGTATGCTAAAGCAATTCTTAAGTATCCGTTTGCTGATTGGTTAACATTATCCAATATTCTGTGTGGCCTCAGTGACATTAGCAGAAGAGGAAAGCATCAGACTATCAGAGCTTCAGATTACGTTATTACTGTACAGTAACAACACTTACAATAAAGCATTTATTAATCTTAGTTCATGTTAATTTCAGCATTAACTAATTATTCAACTATTCAATATTATTTAATGGACCCGAGCTAACATGAACAAACAATGAACAGTTGTATTATTATTAAATAATTAACAAAGATTAACACATACTGTAACAAATGTTTTGCTCATTGTCAGTTTATGTTGACCTTAATGGGACCAAACATTTTGATTAAAGATGATGAAGGAATAACAGGCAGTGATGAACTGTTCACAATAAGACCAGAAAACATCTATTAGTTAGGTAATTATGGCCTGTTTCGGTGTCACATTCACTTGTTGGGATCGGTGTGTGTGGATCTCACCTGTGGTGTGTTTCCAAACGTTTTGCGTTTTGGTTCCTGTGAACAGCCCAAAGGCCCTGTGGGCTCCAGGATCTCCATAAGCAGCATTGCAGTGTTTTTTCTCTCTCTGTTAAAAGAAACAGTATGGCACATGCACAAAAGTGTGACAATTGTCATATAAGCTGAACATTTCCTTTAAGTCTACTTGCAACCAGTAAACTAAAGGGTAACATTACTTGTACCTGACTTTTTGCGCAAGCATATTCAGCTTGCTAGGATGTCTGGCTCAAAATTACGAATAAACACTTTTGAGACAACCTACCAAGCTATGAAAAGGGAACATAAGGTGTGTGTCTTAAAACCTAGTGAAAATGCATACATTTTTATGCATTAATGCTCATAATCTTATTTATTCTTCAGCAAATTGCCTTTTGTTGTTTGTCTCAGTTTGTGTAGGCATACATTGTGTTTGTAATATTTTCATCATACACAGCTAAGCTGCAAATGTTTGGAGTTGATGTAGAATTACGCTGTTAAAAAACTAAAACTGACAGTGCGTGTAAGACCCTCTTTCACACACATAGGCCGTCTCTTACCCTGCAGAAATCCATTAGAGCGTCTATATGCAGCTCAAAAAGACAAAGACAGGCTAATTTTAACTTTATAAAACAGTTCAGGCCGCCGCTGCTCCACAACACAAACCAGAACACGTTTCAGTCATTTTTGGATTAAACAGGTGCATGACTCCAGCATTAGCAAATCACGCTCACGGTCACGCGCACAGACCAAGTGATCTATATACAGTGGAGGCCGGGGCTAGTTGTCACACGGGAAGTTGTCACGAGGGTTATATTTCAGTAACTAAAAACATGGATAAATTAAACATACGAAAAAAATTACAATAATTTCTATATATAATGTTTTTAACATTTGTGATCAGAAATTGAGAAAAAAAATAGTATTTTGACTTACAATTTAAATCGAGATGAAAAAGCCAATAGTCTTTGCTACTTTGTAACCGCTATTGGGGCATGTTGTCACAATGGTCAGCGTATGATCAGTGAATTTTATTCTTGTGCAATAACGACGAAATCGATCAGTTACCTTTTATAGACAAGGCACACCTATCAGTACAAATATCAAACCATATAAACACATCAAAGTTAAATAAGAAACAGAAGACATCTTTATTTGAGTGTGCATTCTCTTTTATTGACATTTAAAACTCTTTATAATAAATAGAGATATAATATTTAAACAACACATGATTTCCCACAGTCACACAGAGAAGAGTCAGTAAAGCTGGATTTCATTTTTAACCTAAAGGGGAGAAGGAAGATCTGGTTTATGCCATCAAGCACATCATCATAACAAAAAAAGGTCTAAAACTAACTACTAACCAGTGTCTTCACTGGGATGAACGGCTCCAGACTGCATTAAAATATCTAAAATAACTGGATTGTGAGATATTGTATTCATCTCAGAGCTTCACGAGAACAAGAAGCTGATGAATGTCGGGAGATACACAAGTCCATAGTCCTAATTCAGTAGTTACACATTCGCAATTACAGAAAATACATACACTTCCTGTCGAAAGAGATGTTGCTACGGACATGAAGGCAGTGAATTCATACTGATGTGTTTTAGAGCTTTTGATTTTGCTAAACCAACAGAAAGTGACTGTGTTGTGAAACTAATAAGAAAATGTTCCAGGGAGTTCAACTAAGTTCATGTTTTCTAAACCAGTTTGAAGTGGTTTCTGGAAACAAATCTACTGTCGTCATGTGGATGTGGTCTGGCATCAGATGTAAGACATTGCATTCAGTAAATGCGAAAGATAAACACTAAAATAAACTGCACGGACTTTCTATTGATTTTAGGAAGATCACAAAGGCAGCAAATGAATCAATCACTCAGATGATTATTAGTCTTGTTTCACTGAGCAGATGGATTTATTAACTGGTTACTGACTTGCGGATTACAAGGTGGTGTCCAAAAAACTGTCGGCCATGTACTGTATATCCTAACGAGCTTCTAGATGCGGGTTTGTGCAGTAGTTCAGATGAGTTTATGGTGTAAAGACTGTCTTTGATGCCATGCAACATTCAACAGAAGAACATAAGAGGAACCTCCTGATTACGGGGCCGTCAATGTTACTTTCGCTGTTCTGACATCAGTTCTAAGTATATTTTTGATGCTACAAGCCAGTCCACGTGGGCGAAATATCTACACAGAGATGCAAATCAATGCGGTAAGCAGCAGTAGGAGGGTGTTGACTGTAGGGGGCGCCATCACTGCGACAGGGCCTGCAGGATGTCTTTAACCAGCATTGTGCCGATCAACATCTTCTCACAGTTCACCGTCAACTGAGCTCCGCCGCCTTCTTTGTAGTTACGGTGACCAGCACGAGACAACCGCTGCTGACCGTTTTACCTGCGAATCTGTAAACAGGAGCAGAAGGAGGAGGAGGAGGTGTACTGAGGTTTCAAAAGATCACAGGCCAGAAATACAGGCAGAAAAGCGAAGAATGAAAGAGTTTAACATACACAAATAATGGTACCTTTATTCAAACCTACATAAAATATACATGAACATACGAATTCCTCTAAAATATAACTAATACCAGTCCCTCCACGGAATTATCGCGATTCTGTGATCACTGAATCCAACGCAAAATCAAAAAATCCTGCATTATTGCAAAAAAATTAATTATCCCTAATTTTCTTAAAGTTGTAATGCATTATTTTCAAAATACAGATACGTGCATGTGATATCAGTGAGTGGTGTGTCTGACCATTGCATGGTCATTGCAACATATTTATAAAAAAAAAACATCGCAAATTTTGTGCAAATTCTTGCAAATCACCAACACACAATCAGTCATTTTGAATGCAAAAATCATAAGAAAATCGTGAAATACTCGAGGGACTGTCATACTCATACAACTAGTTAAGGCCTGATTTTTAAAACTGTATTGATATAGTTATCATACTTGGTGTGAACGGGCCTTTAAGGACCCCGTCCCAAATTACACACCCCCACCACTTCATGTGTGTGTTACCTGCACTCTTTATCTGAACCGCATGGTACTCTGCTCAAGTTGGCGGTGGCCGTGACTCTCTCAACGATGACGTGTTCGTTCACGCATTTCTCTCCCAGCGTCAGCTTCTCCAGGATTTCATTCATTCCCATCAGTTTACCCTGTGAAAAGAGACAGAGAGCATCTCTGTCAGATCAGTGCTCCGTCAAACTGTCTGAGACATTTGATGGAGCCCAGAGATGCCCAGAGTGCATTGCGACAAACACCAAGATTGTGAACAGTGTTGGAAAAATTCTACATTTATTTTATTAAGTAAACAGAAATTAATTCCATGTAATTAATTCAAATGTTAGCTTAGCAGCATGCTAATGTCAGACTATTGGACTCAACAGTGAACGTCTGTCTGGTCTCTTGTGCATTAACAGAGCTGCAGCCCACGAAGAGTGTTACAGTTCAGTCACTTAAATGCTCAAAAGTCTTTAACAGTGCAACCTTGGAAGGTAGCTGTCTATGTAGACAGTATACACACAGGTTTTGTGAGCTGTGCTGAGCGTGCTGGTCTCACAAGTGTCGTGATGGCTCAGGGTCACCCGGACAGGTTCAGTGTTTCTAAGCCACATTCCTAGATGCAGCATAATGTTACCTTGACATGGTGTGAGGAAATGCATAGTCATGGGTAACAGTCGCCAAGGCGATATCTGGAGACTGCGGTAAGAGGGAGGGGCAGCTGGAAGCAAAATCATTTCTAGAATAATATGAAGAGGGTGTGCAGCTAACAAAAACATGTTCTAAAAAACGCTTTGCTAACATTCCGATTAAGTTATGAAAACGTCTCAATGTGCAAAAATTTGTCAATGTTCTCGGAATTTTCAAAATGTCCAGTTTTTCAAATGTTTTTTCTGTTATGCGAACATTCCATTTTATCCTTTTGCTAACATTATTGGAGTGTTACTCATGAATGTTCTCTGAACATTCTTAAACAAGTAGTTAACAAATTAAAAAAAAAAAATGTTAGATGAATGTTAGACTCAAATGTTTCACAAAAAATTAATTCCATGTAGGGAATAGCCATATGTGCCGTTCACACGTTTTTGTGTATTAAAGATGAGTTAACAAGTGTTCTAGTAACATTACTGGAAGAACATTTGTTCATAACTTTGAGAGAACCTTGCCAAAGTTCTGAGAACATTCCCTGTTAGCTGGATGTGTGTGTCTGTGTAAACAAATCAGGAACTATAGGGGAAGAGGAGGAGACTGTAAGTGTGACGCTAATCGGCTACATCAGAGAAACTTACCATTCAAAAAGATTCTCTAATGAACAGCCGAAAAAAACGAGCCCCACGGAAGAGGAAAACATGAGTTTGTTAAACTAATATGTTCAAACAAATACGTAAACATGCTAACAAAACTACAGGCTGAATTTCAATTCACACACTATCCATGCTATAACATATGCTAGATTCAGATTATTCTACCACAATATGTTAAAAATAGTACACGAGGATGGGGTCTGTGGTGTCAAGAGCCAAAATTCTGGTTATAAAAGTATATAGTTTTAATGCACAATAGAAGAATTCAGATTAGGAAAAGCCTTGACACATGAAATTCATATTTCATGAATAATGAAAGATAGACATAAAAAACTTTCTCATATCAACTCTTGAAAATGAATTTCAGAGAGACACTGCTACATAGAAAGAGAAAAAATGACAGATGTTGTTTTGAGGAAAAGGAGCAATCAGAAGGGCAACTGTGAGTTTTTAAAAGCGAGAAAAGAAAGGACTGACATTCTCTTACCTTGCTCCTTCTTGAAGTCATTTTCTGTCAGAAACACAGGTGTCATTAGCTCCCCGACGGGCGGCTGGATGGAAACGAAGAACTTGCGGGTGTGAGTACTGACAAAAGTAAACAAAGATGCTTGGAATTGGAGTCAAGAAACTGTTATATGATTTATATGAATAGAGGTGAGCCAATCATAATGAAGGTGATTTACATAAAGAAATATGCAGCTCGTTTAATTTTAAAAGTGAAGAATGGCCATAAAAAAGCTAAATTATGACCATACATGGACCATTTTATTTTTAGTCAACGTCAGGATGATTAACCAGCTAACAAAAATAAGGTTCTGCTACTGCTCCCACTGCATTATGAAAATGTTCTATTTCTGAATGTTCTCCGATTGTTCAAAATGTGCAGTTTTTAAATGAGAAACATTCAGCGTTCTGAGACATTTTTTTTTTTTTTTTTCAGTGTTCTGAGACATTTTTTTTTTTTTTGTCAGTGTTCTGAAACATGCGCATAAGCTTTTTATAATGCTATTTGAGCAAAAGATACTAGATTTATGACACAGTTGTTATCAGATTTCATTGGTGATTTCAAATATGAAATTTAATCGTAAGCTCAGTGAACAGTTTGGGAGAATTTAATGTTTCCCCATTCAAAGTGATAGGAGCTGCACTTGCATTCCCCAAAAGGCGTTTCAAAGATAGCCGCCGAGTGAGATGACTTACTGTACCTTAAAGGGACTTTGGTCAAACGTCCTGTTAGCTGGGATCAAGTGGACATCAGGAAACAGAAGTTTATAATTTAGCTCCTTTTTAACACTCACCACAGCTGGAAGTTTGCTGCTTGCGTGGAATCACAGAAATCTATGCCCATCACCACGGTAACCGATTCACCTGCTGCTAGCACGTCTGAAACAACAATGCAAACAGAACAAAAATAAACCTGAAGTGGTTGTTGTAGATAAAGCTACTGTAGAAGATCTCATACTGCGCTGGGTTGCAGACCTATCTCAGCGAACTCTCGGATCCTCATCCCAGACTGCAGCCTGGGATCCTCGATGTGCAGGTTTTTGGTCTCGGAGTTGGTGTTGTTGGTGAACTGGATCTGGACGGCCACCATATTGGGCTCTGGACTGAAGGGCTGGCGGCTGAAGCAATACTCAACCGCAAGACCCTCACCCTTTATACGATGCAGGAGCTCATACATCTTTATCGAACCTGAAGGTGCAAGGGTCTGTGAGAAAACAGAAGTGATTTTATTCATATCAAATTGATCAAAATTTATTATACACTACCGTTCAAAAGTGTGGGGTCAGTAAGATTTTTTTCTTGGAAAGAAATGAATGCTTTTATTCATCAAAGATACATTAAAATTATCAAAAGTGACAGTAAAGACATAATGTTACAAAAGATTTCTATTTCAGGTAACTGCTGTTATTTTGAACTTTTTATTCAAAATGTAAAACTCTCACATTTCTGTCTTTTTTCCTTGCAATTATGAGTTTATATTTCACAGATCTGAGGGAAAAAAGTCTGAAATGCCATATTTCAAATTTAAATAATATTAAATATTACATTTCAGAGCAATCTAACAAATCGTTTATGCTTAAAACAAGAGAGAGAGAAAAAAAAATTTCCAGTTGGAAAAATTGAGTTTTATTTTTATTTTTAAATCTTGCTTTGCATATGATTTTCTTTTTTGTATTCTGAAAATAATAAAAAGAGGTGCATAAAAAAAAAAAAAAGAATTTAATTCAAAAGGAAAATGACTTTTATCTGCAGACTCTCTAAAATTATAAACTAAGATTATGACAATATTTCTGCTGTATTTATTGCAATTTACAATTTGGCCTAAAACTCACTGTAGGTGCAAGAATGGTGTCAGTCAGTGACAAACCCTCCAGATCAGACACCAGACTACTGGACAGGAAGTTAACCGGAGTCACTGAAGCCGACGCTGGAGCTGGTTCATCTGGGAGAGAGAGAAAGACAAATGATGTGCTTTTACATTCAAGTATTTGTCTTTGGTTTTGTATGTGTTGGAGGTTTTTACTCACAGTCATCCAGATCCAGCAAAGACATTTCCTGCGTCTCCTTCTTGCTCTCTTTTTTGGATTGTTTGGGAGGTTGTTTTAATACCGGCGTCTGAGCGAAACAAGAAAAAGTCTTGTGTTAGCTCTTATCCATGTGAATAACATTAAAATAGCATAATAGTACTGTTTATTAACACATTGTCTGTGTTGTTTTACCTCCTATTCAGCTCACGTGACAACAGTAGCATTCCACTTTTAAGTTTAATTTATTATTAATAAAAATAGAAGGCAGTATACTGTATATAATGCAGAGTATTCATGAAGTAATAAGCTGGTATTCTATTCCAATCTAGCCTGACCCTCTTCTTCCTGACGTTGGTGTCGGACTCAGACTCCTCCTCTGACTCCTCCTCCGACTCCTCCTCTGATTCGCTGCTCTCTGATTCGCTCTCTGATTCTGAAGCACTTTTCTGATTCTTCACTGCCTTCCTGCCACGCTTCCTGTCCTCGGCACTGCTGCTCTGCTCGCTGTGGGAATGATGGAGCAGAACATGAGACATTCGGTGAAACAAGCTGATCAGAACTTATAACTGACACTGATTTGGTGTATTGTGTGGATGGTGCACCTCTCTGCACTCTCCTCTGCTTGCTTCTTTGCTTTGGTCTTGTCCAGCTTCTTCCTTTTTTTCTTTTCCTCCTCCTCATCTTCCTCTTCCTCGTCAGACTCTGTCTCTTCTCCGCTCTCTTCACTCTCTGAACCGGAACCGCTTTCATCACTGCCGCTAGCGCTTGCCGAACCGCTGCCCGAGTCTGATTCTACCAGGAAAGCGAGTAAAATTGTGATGAAATTGTGCCGAAAAAAACAAACAAAAAATTGTCACATTTTCTTTGTGATGAAAAAACTAAAATTTAACAGGTATCAGTGTTAAATCTCATTAAAATGAACTATTTTTTTCCCGATATTTGCATGTACTGTGCATTTTTTGTCATTAAGGTTTGAAGACATTAGCTTAGCAATTTGCTAACATCAGAATTCATATTATTTTCATTCAAAATAGTGATGAATACTTAGATAAAATACATTATTCATGAATGAAAAGAACTAACAGGGAATCTAATTAAAATGAGTATTTTTCAATTTGTATTTCCTGTGTTGATTAGCATAGAGTAATGTCCGACAGGAATCAGTGTTGAATCTCATGTGAATTAACTTATTTTCCAATATTTGCATGTACTAAGCATTTCTTGTAATAAACGTAATTAACTTAGCAACATGCTATCAGCTTTCTGTTACAGCTAAGTGACTGTTACCACAGGTGTTGCCATAGAGACCATATTACCATATATTTTGGTTAGCATTATAGTATTATTTATATATTATTATAGTTTTTAGTAATATTTTATCTTTATGTTTTATCTTAATTTTTTTGTGTTTGCTATGTGCTTATTCTTATTAGTTTTTGTTCTTTTTAAACATTATTATTTAGTTGTTTATATAAATTTCCCATTGACAAGATCATTCGCCACAGTTTACCGCTATCTGCTGATTCAGTAGGAACAGATTCTCCTTCGGAGTCCGAATAGAACGGTTTCTCTACTTTCTTCTCCTTACGATCCTTCCGGCTTGAGCATTTGCTCCAATCTGGAATCTGCAAAGGATCGCAAAACACCATCAAAACAAGCTCAAGTACATCTGAAGGACCTAATCAGAGAAAGAGGTTCATATAACGGCCATGAATGCCTCTTTATAAGCAGCAGACATCTTTGTTTACACTCATTCATTAACATAATTACGGTTCTAGAGACTTGTGTCTCTCTTTGCTCAGTGTTTGATGTCTACAGCAGGGAAGGTTGTGCATTCATGGCCACTTTCATTCTCATTGTCTACATTTAAACATATAATTAAAGAAATCACATCCTAAAAAAAAGACCCCAAAGACCTCCAGCACTGAATTATCCAAGATTAATTCAACTTTATGTTGTTTAGAACTAAATTAGCGATTAGCAATTAGCACCAGGGAGTGCTGTAGGCCATTTGCAGGGTGTTTTTTGAGGTTTCTGGTCTTTAATCGTAGAATAAAGGCTGAGGAAAGGGAAAGGCTGATCTAGCACAGTACAGACGCTATGCTAGGCTGGTGGCAAAAGCTCTTTGGGTCTGACGCTAAGGGTGACTGACAGACTCACGCTGGTTAAAGTGGTGACTCTTTCAAGCAGCGTAAATAACCTGGCAAACAGGAAAGAATAAAAAGAAACGCAAGAACGATGCTGTGAGATGGCCAGAAGAAGAGGAAAGAAAAGAACAGAACAGAAAAGAAAGAAAAAGATTTAAAAAGTACACACAAGGATTCAGGTGGCACTTGTCAACAGATTAGCACGTATTTGGATACGTTTTATGTCCATATTTCACTAACAGCTTCAGTCAAAGCAACTGAAAGTGTTACATTCATACCAAGGACGATAACTTTATAAACAGAATCAATTATAACTATACGAGAAAAGCAACTTCCACACCACAGGTATAACGATAACAACACAGAAGATTGATATTATTGAGCAATTTTTTTTCGAGCTGCTGAACAAAAAATCAGAATGCATCCGATTTTAAAGAGAGTGAGCATTTAAAGTGTCAAACAACAAAACTGTAGTGCACGCTTACTGTATAATAAACATAAGGTTATCGCCCGTTGGTGTGGGATCTAATATAGTTATGGTTATAGTTATCGTTCTTGGTGTGAACGGGCCATTAAGGGGGAATTCACTCAGAATGAATAGCATTGTTTACATCCGTACATCCTTTAGTGTTCAATTAAATCAATTTGCTCAATTTAGCACTCAGAATTTTCAATGCAATTATGCAAATTGGGTAACTGAATAAACACGCCCACAAATGTAATGCTGAAATCAATCTGTACTGCACAACTCACAATCTTTTTGTGTTGTTATTAAGTACTGAGTGGTTACCCAGCTAACAGAGAACATTCTCAGAACTTTGGCTAACGTTCTGGCAAGGTTTTTAACAAACGTTCTTCCAGTAACTTTAATAGAATATCTGTTTAAAGTTATCTTTAGTAATGTTCTCAAAACGTTAGCACAAAAATGTTATTTATACATCATTCATGAAACTTTTTTTCTATTCTTAAATGTTTCTGTTGGATGTTCGTTTAATGTTTTTTAAATGTTACTACATGTACAAAAAAAAAATGTAACCATGAAAAAAAGTTAAAACATTAAAAAAAACTGGACATTTTGAATGTTCAGAGAACATCAGAAAAAACATTTTCATAAATAAATTGATATGTAAATAAAACATTCTTAGACCATATTTTGGTAAGCTGGGTATGAAATGCGGCAGATTAACACAATTTGACATACTTTACTGGGACCGTACTACAGCTGTTATTCAGGTGACTAAAATAGCTCTTTAAAATGCAAAAAGTCACTTATATTACTCTTTTTCTTTGATTAAAAACATACCTTTAATTTGGTTTACTACCTGCTGTCTTGGACAAACCATCAGAGATTGTGGCTGATTAAATTTGCATGTGTTTAGTTTACATTGAAATATTGTACGCAAGAGTGTCTGTTTAGTGAATTCACCCCTTAGTTTAGAGCTTTCAGAAGGTCTCTCAATGTGGCAATAACAAATCTGTATTAGGATGATGTTTTAATGCTTTGCTGAGCATTTGGTGTCACAGTAATGGAAGTGCAACATTAATATGAAGGTTTTGCAATGTTGTGGTTTGCTTGGCAGGAAATTAAGTCAGCAGATTTCAGACTGAGACACGAAAACACACACTTTAGTAAGGTTGAGCCAGAGGCCCGACTACATAAAGGACAGAGAGAAAAGCCACAGCACTCTTGTGGGCACCTCTCTCCAGTCTCCCAAGAGACCCATTCGGCCCCCACTGGTGTCTATGACCTCCTCTTGCTGCTTAATATGGTGGGCGGGAACATAAAGAGACAGACAGACTGTCAGAAAAGGGATGTGGATGAACATCGGAGGGAATAAAACTGATAACTCCCAGAAATCTGCTGTGAATAATGAGTGCTTTATGAAATAACAAACATGATTATGCAGACAAAAACCTGAAGCAGGACTCAAGACCCTAACCGATCAGTGTGTGGATGAATATGCAGATTTGCGCATGGAATATTAATCAGGAAGGAGTGGCATGTGTGAATGTGTGTCGGTGTGTCTGTCTAGTTAGTTCTAGAACTCTCAGTGATTTAAAAAATTCTAGAACCAAAGAAAAACATTCAGATCTAGTATTTGGACAAAGAATTTTAAAGGAATGTTCAGTTTTCATTTGTTGATTTGCAGCAAAAGGTTTATATATATATATATATATATATATATATATATATAGATATATATATAAAAACAAAGCAATATATTTTACATGTACTCTACAAGTTTCATGAGAGTGGGCGGTGCTAAAGAGTTCTTATGGCATAATTTGCTTGTCACGGTTCTCTGATTGGTGGAGATTCTCTGCAAAATTATGGGTAATGTAGATTTCCATCAGGAATTTCATGGTTAAACGTGATTATTTAAAAGTTGAAATAATGCGAGCTGATCACTTCGACAAAAGCATATACCCTCGATTAACAACCTTGTAGCTCACAACAGGTCTGTCTTTAAAGTTATTATTAAAAATCAGTTCCGCTATTACGAAAATGAATGGAGATTTTATTTCCAGAACCCAAATGTAGCACTCTATTACCAAGGGAATTAATTTTGACACAATAACCAATAGGGCTACAGGGTGAGTAGCTACCACCCTGCTGAAATGCAGAGCGTTTGATTTATGTGTTATGAGGGTGGAGTTATGCTAATGAGCGAGGAGAGTGAGCGATATAAAAGTAATGGGTTTTTTTTTGTCAGTGTTTTGGGGCGTTTCTTTGGGAGGTCTTGCATGTTGGAGCTCCCTCTGGTGGTCTGTAGGAGAAGCACCCCTGCGCCCTCTGGCCCTGTCAGAACTGTTCGCTCTGCACACACAGAATCCTTCACCTCCACGTTGCGCACAGATGGGTCGGGTGCCGATTCAGGCCAGTTGGGCAGCTCCTGGTATCCGGCGGCTTTAGCATTCAGCAGATGAGACAGTGATCCCAGCTGGAAGTGATCTCTGTCTGCAAAGAATTGAAGAAAATCACAAATAAGATCTCTAATGTCTCAATTGTGTCTTCAGATTTTTCTAAAGGTCCCAGTAACCTATAGCTGAAACTAAAATGAAAACCTTTAAATGGAGACTCCAGGACGGGGGCAGGCTTGAGTGCAAGGAAAAGCTTCTTGGCATATTTGCTAAGAGCGCCGCTCTTATCGGTGGGCACAATGAGCTGGCGGATAAAGCGGGCACGATCTCTGATGTCATAGTTTTGATCATATTTTGCCAGGTTCAGTACATACTGCGTCAACAGTTTACTCTGAAAGACAGAAAAGAGAAGAAAAACACAAAGGAATTTAACTCTCAGGAGTCTCAAGAGTTTCATGCCTGAGAGGCAACGTAGTTGAGTGCATCTAAATGATATGACATGCAGACAAAGATTGTATTGCTTGATTAAATAACGACTCATGCTGGGTTTCTCCAAAAAATTGTTACATGAAAAGAAAAAGTTAAGTGAAATAAAATTATAAATTTTATTTACTTGCCAAAGCAACATTTCTCATTTTTATTTAGTTTAACTTGATGTACTAAAATAATTAAAACATAAAATAATTATTAAAATAAAAAGAAATTAAATGCATAAATGTGCATGGAAAATAACTCAAAAATACATTTATTAATACATTTCAGTTGTGTCCCCATGTTTTCACTCCTATATTGTCCTGTCTTTCAGCTGTTTTAACCTCATTTCAGAGGTTTTCAGAAAGCTTCAGCTATATTAAACCATCGTTTTGGAAAATACTGCACAACATCAGATTACCTTAAACATCTTAAACTGGCTTTCGTGCATTTTTAATGTAAAAACCAAGGGCGCTTGCTTACTGCTAATGTGCTCTGCATCATTTATCCTAGTGTTAAACAAGCTAATGTGATGCATGTAGTCACTTCTGTGCAGGGTTATCTATAACTAAAACTATTCAAATATTTTCATTAATTGAAATAAAGCTAAAGTAAAATATAAATATTAGAAAAACTCAGCGAAAATTGCCTCAGGCATTAACTGAAATAAGATTAAGTTAAAGCACTAAAATTACTAAATGGAAATTAAATAACTAAAAATGAAATAAAAACCAATCTAACTATTAATATTTTTTTTTAATTAATAAAAATAACAAAAGCACATAACAACAAAAAAACTAAAATTAAAATAAAAACTGAAAATATAAAAATACAAAACATGAAAAAAAATTTTTTTAAATACTATTAAAGTAACAACTGCTTCTTTGTAAAACTGGCCATAACCACATGCTTGTCCCCTCACCTGTTTTGAGTTAGTAAGGTACAGTTTGGCAGCCAGATTGATAATCTGCAGCTTGACAATGTCTTCCTCATTGGTGAAGCTCTTGGCCATCTTTCTCAGGACGTCGGGGGCGATTTTGGGGACGTGTTCGCAGTATTCTCCGATCAGCCACAGGATGCTCGCTCGGGCCATGGGCACCTGATGTCACACACAATATCAGGACTACGGAGTCTGTTTAATTGTGAAAATGGGTAGTTTAGATCACAACTCTACCTGGATGTTGTCGATGAGTTTGGCCATGTGTTTGATGATGTCGCTGTGCTGTTCAGGCTGCATCTGCAGAAGCTTTTTGATCACCACCACTGATTCCGCCACGACCAACTCTGAAAACACACACAAACAAACAAACAAACACCAAATATTATTTGAGATTATTTGACAGACGTCTTTGGCCATTGCATTGTGTCTTGCTGTTTTATTCAGCATGCGATGGACCAATTTCAAATGTATTTAAAGAGTATTTACAGGAACAATTGCATGTTACAAAGTCAAAGGCACATATTTTTCTTCTTTTGCATCATAAGAACCTCATCTGACATCAAGCAAACAACTTTTGATGTCTGCTTAAGTGGTTCTCACTTTATGGATAATTAATGACAGTGTGGGCATTATAAACAGTTCTGTTGCATTCCCTTGCACTTCAACACACACTCTCACCGTCTCTATTGGACAGCAGCTGTACGAGGCCGTTCAGACAGGTGTCTCTGACTTCACCGATGTTTGTAGCACAGCGACCTATGGCCTGAATGCTGGCCGCCACAAAATCCTTATCCATGCTCTTAATATATGTTTGAAAACAAATAGAGAAATATATTATCCCTAATTATAATATTCCAGAATATACTACTGTTTAAGATCTATAATCTTAACATGGGAAGTTGACAAAATGGCATGGACATAAATTTATTTTATTCAACATCAAAATTTTTGGTTCAAATGTACTGTATATGTATGTGTATGTAAGTGTATTTTAGGTGTTGTGATGGGTCACCATTTCATTTTTTCATCATTTTTATCCACCTTTACAATTCACTTAATTAGTCATGTGGTGTGACAAATACATTTTTTTAAAGTGCAAATATTAAAAAAAAAGAAAAATATATTATGTATATATTTTAAAAATATTTATATATAATATAAATTATGTGATATAAATATATACCTGTAAATATTTTCCAAAATATATACATGTATGTGTGTGTATTTTATATATACATAAAAAAGATACACAGTACACACACACATATATTATGTAAACAAAAAATGTTTATATTGGATGCGATTAACTGAGATTAATCGTTGCCCAGCACTAATATATTGTAACAATATTACCGTTTTAACTGAATTTTTGGTCAAATAAATAAAGCAAATAAATGCCTTGGTAAGCATAAGAGACTTGCTTCAAAAGCATTACAAAACTTACTGACCCCAAACTTTTGAATGGTATATTATAATAAATCATAAATTGTATTATATTATATTATATTATATTACACCATAAAAGCAGCATATGTAAAAATGGTACCTGAAATTCTCTCAGGATGGTGGAGATGTTCGTCTCATTAGCCAAATTAGTCAAAACCTCCAGCTGTGTTAATAAGAGAAGATAAAATCATCAGTCCAGTTTTAAAACTCTCAAACTATCTGAACTATCTCAACTTTTTTGACTGAAATCATATAATGACATAATATCTCAGCATAGAGTTTCTGGTGTTTCAGAGCGTGTCTGTTCACCTTGAGGACTTTGATCTGCGTCGGGTCCGTGGAGCGGATATAAAAACTCTTCAGATACGGCTCAAACATTCCCTGAAAGACAAAAACATGCATATTCAAACATCAGAGCATTCATTTAAACAGCCTGAAAACCTTCTGCACAAAAACATTTTTTATGCCTTTACAGAAAGGCTTCTAAAAATCTGAAATCTCTCAAGGACAAACCATTAAATGTATGAAAGCAAAACCTTTTAGGTTAAATATTGAATCATAAAATATTTAAACTTTATTAAAGCACTTTTATACAATTTGCAGCAACGCTCCTCAATGCATTGAACTATATGGAGTAAAACATCAAGCTCCAGCGTTCAGATCAAACGTTGTTTGTTGACCTTTCCAATCACACTTGATGCATAAAGTTTGTTAAACAAAATCTCAAAAGCATGTCACGATATTCAGAAAAATACACAATCATCATATTATGTAAATAAATGATAAAATTGCCCTTCTGTGACTCAGTGATCTCCAGTGCTTTTCAAGAGGAAGTCAAAGTGATGCATGTGCTTTACACTTTTATGTGAATCACTCACTCGTCTTTTGATGCTCATCGTGGCAACGTTCTGAAGCACGACGTACTGCACTTCACTACAGAGACACAAAACATGACAACATGAAGATGTTCATAATTCAAAACCCTTAAAAAGCATTTGAGATGAAAAGTAATATTTTCAAAAAAGAGGCTTAAATGGAGTGATGCATGTGAATAATGGATGATGTTTAAGGTCTGAGCATCTCTCAATCTGCAGCTAATGCCAAATTCTGTGTGCGAATTGCAGTGTCATCATCCAGTGCCATTTCTCCTGCATCAGCTGACGCCCAGCCTGACATCATTAAACAGAGAGACTTTCACGCTGTGTCAGAGTTTCAGGGACTAAGTGTGCTTGTCTCTGAGCTGCGTGTGACGTGGGGTAAATGTTTCATTAGTAAGTGACTGATTACTCACCTGTGGCTGCGCATTAACCTGACCAGTGCCTTAGCAATGATGCCCACCTCTGCTTTAGGAGCCAAATGGAAGTACAACTGAGCTACTGCCATCACCACCTGCACAGACAGAGAGAGGGGTTCATTAGGAGACAGTTACGGCTAAATGAACACCATTTCTCTATTTAGAGGTCATGTGTGAACAGATCCAATTATCATAATGCTGGCAAATCAGCTTCAGCACTTTGTCAACTTAAATACTGATGCAATGTCTGAACAAGAGTAAAAAAAAAAACCCTGATAATTAAAAAAAAAGACACTAAGCTAAAATACATTTTAATAATTCTAAAACAAATTAAACTAATAAATGACACTAAACTAAAATACATTTTAATAATTCTAAACAAATTAAAATAATATTAACAAAAACTGGGGGGAAAAACTAAGATTAAATTAAATATATTTTAATAAAATAAAAATAAAATAAACTACCATGCATTTAATAATAATAATAAGAAGAAGAACAACAATAAATAAACTGAAAAGAAAAAATACAATTTAAAAAAAACTAACGGAACAATTGGAAAAACCTGACACTAATGTACTGAAACTGAAACATTATAAATACATAGTAGATAATAGATATAATAATAAAACAAATAACCCAGAAATTTAATAATAACAAACATTAACAATAACTGGAAATAAAACAAGCAAACAAAAAAAGTCTAAAAAGACTAAAATTACACTATTTTCAAAAATAAAATACAATACATACATTTAAACATAATAAGAATAATAAAAAAACAACTGAGTAATTGGAAAGACTGACATTGAACTAAAGTAAATTTTCATGATTATTAACATTTATGCATTTGGCATACACTTTAATCCAAAGCAATCTTATGTAAATTTAAATATGATTTTTAAAATCTGAAGTATCAGTTTTTGATGCACATTCATTTTGTTGTTGTTGTTGTTCATTCACATTATGTAGATTTGTAGATTTTAAATGAAAGAATAACAGCCGTTTCAAACAGGGTTGTGCATCATTTACAACTGAAATGAAGATGCTGCTTGAATTCCAGTTAAATTCTTGAAATTTAATTACATTTAAATTGAGAAGGAAAACAGAATGCAGAATTGTAATTTGAATTTAATTAAAAAACCCTTATAAATAATTTAAATAATAATAATGAAATACTGTTTGTATGTCTAATCAGCTTTTCAATCAGAAACATTCTGCATATCAGGCAATAAATTGAGGAATAATTAGTCAAAATAAATGACTGGAATAATGTCATTCCAATTTAATTTCCTGCAGCAAGTGAATTCAAATTCAGTTCATTCTTAAAATCAGAATTTTCTTAAATATAATTATTGAAATATTCTAGATAATTAGCTAATATATACAAAATAAATAATTCTGTTTCTAACTTGAATTGAAGTGAAGCAAAAGCAGACTTGAGTGTGTGTGTGTGTGTGTGTGTCTCACAGCAGCGTTGCGGCTCTGCAGCAGGGGTTTGGTGTTCCTCAGTAGGAGTCTGTGATCGGGGTCCATCACATACGGCTTCCTCTTCGCTAGAGTGGCCGGCTCAGCTTTCTTATCTTCCTCTTCCTCATCATCAGAGGCGTAGAAGGCCTTCTCGCTGTTCTCCTCCAACAGAGACTCCTGCGTATATACACACACATGTTAAAAGAGTATACGTCCTCCTGAGATACACACTCACACATGTGTGTGATACTCACATTGATGTTGGGGTTGAGGAACTGTGTTCTGGCGTAGCGCGTGAGCATGTTGATGATCACCACCTGACCCCACTCCTCCACGTCAATCAACAGGTTACACAGCTTACGGTAGTTCTTATGGATCAGATCGATGCGGTCCGGACACACTTCCTCAAATGCCATCACCACACTGCCTGCTACCAGCTACACACACACACACACACAGGTCAGGAATGACGATCATATCTCAGGACTGACCGGAAATGATTCTGTCACTCACTGTGGTTTTATCAGCCAGCAGCTTCTCGATGACTTCAATCAACTGATCTTTCTGTTCTGGGTCCAGACTGAAAGAAAGAAAGAGAGAGAAAAATGACCATAAGCCCCTGCAACCTGTGACTTCGTTTTACTTTTATTGAATATTAAAGAAGTAAAACTAAATGCTACAATGCTAAGAAAGCTTAATACATAGCTGTGTGAAATACTTGATTAAGATTGGTCAATTGCATTTATGTGGTCAAATACGTGACCCGGGACCACAAAACCAGTCTTAAGTGTCAATTTTTTAAAATTGAGATGTATACATCATCTGAAAGCTGAATAAATCAGTTTTCCATTGATGTATGGTTTATTAGTATCGGGCAATATTTGGCCGAGATACAACTATTTGAAAATCTGGAATCTGAGGGTGCAAAAAAATCTAAATACTGAGAAAATCATCTTTAAAGTTGTCCAAATGAAGTTCTTAGCAATGCATATTACTAATCAAAAATTAAGTTTTGATATATTTACGGTAGAAAATTTACAAAATATCTTCATATAACATGATCTTTACTTAATATCCTAATGATTTTTAGCATAAAAGAAAAATCTATAATTTTGACCCATACAATGTATTTTTGGCTATTGCTACAAATATACCCCAGAGACTTAAGACTGCTTCTGTGCTCCAGGGTCACATATATGACAAACATAATGAGCACTTAGCTGCATAAGTCACCATTTTTCCTAGTTTCATATCACTCACATAATTCCATGCTTTTTCATATTTAAATTAGAGACATAAATATTTAATGTCTACTTATTTATTTATTGTTTTGCTAGTGGGATATTTAAGGATGCACAAGGTTCTTGATCACCTTCTTGAGACTGACTTGAACAATTGACTATACATAATTTTTTACATTCTTAACTATATATTTAAGATTTACAAATAAATGTTTATAAATACCTATGAATCTAATAATATATATAAAGTTTTTAATATAAAATTATAATAATTTATATTTATATAAAATATCTATTTATTACACAATATATTACACAAAATGTATTTTTATATAATTTATATGATAAATATTTCTGTACTTTACATTACATACAAAAGTTTGTAAGAATTTTTTTTTAAAGAAATTAATACTTTTACTCAGCAAAAATGCATTAAATTGCTTTTCATCAGACAATCCTGAAATAAAATCATAATAATAATAATGTTTTCAAAAGGATCATGTGACACTGAAGACTGGAGTAACGGCTGTTGTAAATTCAGCTTTGCATCAAAGAAATAAATTACACTTTAAAATATATGCAAATAGAAAACATTTACTTTAAATTGGAATAATATTTCAAATGACTACAGTTTGCACTGAATTTTTTAATCAGATAAATGCAGCGCTAAATGAACAGTTAATTACTCCCATGCCAATCTGCGTTCAGACCACGTTTTATTGTACCTGTGTAGTTTGGGTATGGCATGAGCTGCGGTCTTGCGGACGTATGGAGACATGTCAGACGCTGCCTCTTTGATGGCTAACATCATGATGGGCACGATGATGGTCACTCTGATGCTGGACAGCACACGCAGGGCACTTGCGCGGATCAGCTGGTTGGGGTCCTGAATCAGGGGTCACAACTATTTATTCAGAATCTGATGCTTCAATAATGTGACTTCACACAGCAGAATCAAAGGGTTTGACAGGTATTTCCTCTTTCTGAACACTAGAGGGCATTTTTGGTCCCATATGACACACTTTTGCAACATCTTGAGTGTTTAGTGAGCATTTAGCTGCATCATCACTACTAGCATGCTCTCCATACTATATAATATGTGCTGTAAGTTTATATTTGAAGTGCGTCTCCAATCATAATACACTGGAAACAGTATGCCAAAGGCACATTGATAGTATACTATTCCCACATTCTGGCAATATGTATTTGATTTATGGTTTAGTATTTGCCCAAACCTCTTGCAGTGTGGAACAGGTTTGTAACAGTTCTCTATTTTAAGTAGAAAAATGAGAAAACCACAAAAGCTTTAAATATATGAACCTAAAAGAAATAATGAATTGTAAGGTGAGGAATTAAGCTAGAAGCTAACGCTAAAAAGCTAAAGCAAACAGTATATGCAAGATCTGTGGTATCAAAATCTGAACTTTATGATGCAATAATCTTACTATATATAGCTTGAAATAAAGTTAAAAAAATATAAATTATAATGTAAATTTGTAATATTAAATATTCTATGTACAATATATTGTAAATATTATTTAATATTTATGTATTGTACATATTTTTAATATTTAGTATAAATATTAGACTAGAAATCAGAAATGTTGCATTGGCAACTAACTGAAATAAGTTAAAGCTGAAGCAGAAAAATGAATTTGAAATAAATAAAAACTAAAACAAAAAACCTAAATAGTAATATTAAAAATAATAATAATAATAAAAATTACAAAAGCACATAGCAAACTTGCTAAATAATAACATACACTTGTACAAACTTGATCTTGGGGCTTATTTTGCAATAAACTAGCCTGAAAACTGACTATACATTATCTTTTACATAATTACATTCAACAAGCATAAACATAATATAAAGGCCTTTATATATTAAAATAATTGTAATATATTTTATATAATATATTTTAAATATATATAAAAATATTTTTACATAACTGAATTGAAAACATTGTGCTAAACAGCAGCTTTAACTGAATAAGCAGTAGTCTTACAACACACTCAAAATTACATTATGCACTTTCAAAACAAAGTATGCAAACTGGAGTGTAGCCTTTTCTTATGTTTTGGATGTCGTGAAAGATGGTCAGGGAAGATTTTGTCAGGATGAAGCAGCATATTTAGACCCTGAATAATGTGTTTGTGTGTGTTTTAGGACCTTCAGTCCTCTCTGGAAGGTGGAAATGGACAACAGAGCGAGATCCTGCTGTTCTTCAGCGTAGCGCACGAGATACACGTACACCAGCTTCTTCACCTGAGAGAGAAAACACACGTCACTGCAAACTCACAAAGCACACATACACTCCAGAGGTGTAAAGAGTCCCTGAAACCATACTTGAGTAAAAGTACCTTACAGTGAAAATGACTCCATTACAAGTTACAACTCACCAATTCTAAAAATTCTATTATTTCAATTCTAAAACAGCTTGAGTAAAAGTCTTAGAGTGTCTGATTTTAACAGTACTTTACTCATACTACTGTAAACATAGGCTCAAAGATGCACTAGTCAAAGAGACATGCCAGTGAAAAATAAGAAAGAAGAGGGCAATCACGTTTATTTTCTAAAACCAAAATACAACTGAACACCTCAAAATCGCACAAAAAAAGCAATATCCTTCAAAAAGGTCTCTTCAATATAACAGATAAATCAAATAATGTTAAGTAAAATTAAAAAGTCAAAGCCTTCTTGCACTGGATGTGCTGGTTTCGGCCTCATCGCCGGTTGCAGTCATGTCCTCATCTCACACTTGTGATTCACAGCTACTTGCTAAGGATCTGGCATTCACATAAAGTAGCCTTGTTGACAAGTTTGGGTGAGTAAGGGCAAAACGCACAAGATATAGTACTTCAGTGCCCTGTAATTGCAATTTCACTTCTTTTGTAGCAGAAGTAAACTGCTGCAGAAAAAGCTGGGTGCCATGCAAAATGTAATGTGTAACTGCAACACTCATTACTAATGTAGTGGAGTAAAGAGTACAGATCCTTATTCAAAAATGTAGTGAAGTAGAGAGTAAAAGTTGCTTATATCTTTAATACTCAGTAAAACTGATCCGGTGTTTAATGCATTTTTTGTGCCTCAGCACTTGAGCTTACAGTGACTCATGAGCAGAGCCACGTTGCCATTGCAAACTAACACAAGATTAAAGTTTAATAACAGCCAGAAAAGCTGACATCCTGTAAGCTCTGAGCCGCTTCCTGTCTCCTGCTGTTCCTCGGCGTTTCACTCACCTCGATGTTCTTACAGGCCACGTTCTTCACCACTGCAGGGAAGAGATCTGAGGCGTTCTTCCCCCGGGCGATCATCTGTGGGAAACACACACAAACAGGGCAATATTTACATACCGATGTAAAATATATAGTGTGATTCAATTATACTGTGATCCTAAAAAGACTCTGGACACTTTAAGGTACAGTTCATCCAGAAATGAAAATTCTGTCTATAACAAATGACCGAATTTTAGTTTTTGGGTGAATCATGCTAAACAATGTGTCCTAACCAGACACGACACGACACTGCGATACATGACAAAGGGTATCTTTTCCATATTAAAGAAAATATAAAATAGAAATAAAAAATAGAAATAAAAATTTCACAATATTACTGTCTTTACAGTTTTTTAATCAGAAACTTATTTCAAAAACAAAAAAATTACTGAGCCCACACTTATGTCCTCAAATGTGTCTAAAGATAAATACAAATGACAGATAATTTGGTTTAATTTAAAGTTGCCCATTTGAAAAGGTTGCCAACTACAATGAACAAGTTAAAGCCACAATTTATTTTAAATATAAATTTTGAATCTAAGTATATTACTCACAAGGTGATATGCAACTGGTATTATCTAGCACAGAAACGATGAGGATAGCATTAAACTTTAATAACAAAATGTGCAATAAGCGCTATGTATGAAAGACGACAGATTAAGAGTGTGTTTTATTATTGCATCAGTTTGCAATAATATTACGAACAAGTAAATTTGTTGCACTATATGCAAAAAAGTCAAAATATTGAGAAAATCGCACTTTGAAGTTGTCCAAATGAATTCTTAGCAATGCATATTACTAATCATAAATTTAGTTTTGATATAGTTACAGTAGGAAATTTTCAAAATATCTCCATGGAACATGATCTTTACTTAATATCCTAATGATTTTTGGCATAAAAGAAAAATCGATAATTTTGACCCATACAATGTTTTTTTGGCTATTGCTACAAATATACCCCAGCGACTTAAGTTTTGTGGTCCAGGGTCACATATATGCTTGCTAGTAGAAGAAAAAAAAAAGGTTTTATAATATGCAATGATGAATCATTCACAGGAAGATAAAAACAATAAATTGGGTGACTTTTGGCTTGGTCCTGAAGGAATCATGTATCTGCTGCCGGTGCCACCTGTGCTCTGTGAATGGAAACAGTATCAGGTGGCTGTTTGTGGCTTCTGAGCTCTAAGTGATAAATATTTCAGTCCTGATCTGATCCTTCACAATACAGAGACACTGAAACAGCTCATGAATATTAAACGCATTTCGCATTTCTGTCCCATTTCCAAAGAGCTCGCTGAAATCGCTCATCTCGCTATAGAAGCAGACCTGATGCAACAGTTACAAACCGTTGAGAGCCCAGACTTCATAAAACACACAGTGACAGCGGCATTTACTGCCCTCAATAAAAGCCTTCTGTCTATTTACACGGTCACATAATTACTGACATGAATCCAAATATCTCTTCCTGAAACACAAAACAATCAGGTTTTTATTTGACTTAGATTTCCGTGTATATATCTGGTTCTGTTCTGTTCATCAATACAGCTATAAAACCGAACCTGCTGAGACTTTATTACGGATGATCCATGAAAACTGAGCTCAAATTTCGCAGTCCAGCTGTGCACCACACAACGAGACAATGCAATTGACGCTTGAGAGAACTGCATTGTGGGACACATTATGCATTTATATAATGCACATTTTGGCATGTCATTTAATGTGTACAGAAAATTTGCATGCTATACACATACTGCATACTTCAAAAATAGTATGCATAAAAAATAAAAATAAAGATAAAAACTTACCTCACTGGTACCTCATTTTTTTTCTTGTTTTAAGCAAAAAACTCACTTATTTTGATTATTTTTTCGAGGGAAAAAAAAGACTGGATATCTTATGTCAATTAATTGTATGTTGATTTAAGACTGGAAAACCAAACAAAAATACTGAATGTGCGAGGTGTACTCACCGCAACAATACGCTTCATGGCCTCCAGCTTCAACGAGTCTTTATTACTGTCCAGCATCTCCTTCAGGTCATCGTGTCTGAAGATGTAAAACAAAAAAGACAGAATTTTTTATCAACTGTTCTTGTTCTCTCTCCTTTAAAAATCTCACAAAGGTGTCCATTACAAGAAGATTCAGAGAGACTCATTTCAGCTCTTTAAGAGCCCTGCAGACATTCACGAGTTCAGAAGAACCAACCAGAGCAAATGAAATTAAACCTTGCATTAAGAATTCACACAAATTTGACATACAGAGATCAAAACAGACAAACACACCCAGAAACACCACGAACAGCATGATCTGGTTTTCATAAGCACCAGATACTAACACAAGGGAAGCCACAACCCTCTTCGCTTTCTCCAAGAAATCAGTGGCAGTGATTTGTTGTTCTGACATGCTTCTCCTGAGAAGAAGACTCTCAAATGCATCTTTTACAACAAACTCTCAAACTGTGATACGAGAAGATATTGCAGATTTAGGGATCTCAGTATGAACTCAAACATTTCTCATCAAATTACTTGAGTAACACCATCCACATTCATTAATTTCTATAGATGCCAAAAACTGCCTTGTTTTATGATGAAATTATAGGAAAAACATCTAGGAAAAGTTGATACTCGAATGTAAATGAAATCTTCATTAAATCTCCTCTAAAAGGGCAACTTCTGAGCATTTGTGTTCACTGGAAAAATTTGTTATACGTATAAATCTAAACTATTGGCAATGTTAATATTAATGTTGATAAAGTAATTATTTTTGTGCATACATATATATATATATATATATATATATATATATATATTACCAAAAATATATCACTCCTTTATTTAATCCCCACAAAGCCCCAGATCCATGATAATTAATAAAGCAGATGATCCTCCAGACATCTGGGAAAAACTATTAATATTAAAATAAATTAATTTATATTAGCTCAAATGAGAAAAAGATATAATGTTGAAGCCAAACTCATTCTGATTGGCCACAAGTTTAGCTGTGACACTAAGACCCACATCTGATCCTGGGTCAGTCAACTCGTCACAGATGAGACTGTCTGACATCCAGTGCAAGAAGTATAAGTCCAAAACCCTCCTGTCCATAGAAACACATTACTATAGCAACCACATCCTAATGTTAGCAATCTTCTTTTAGAAAGAAGTCATGAAGGAGAGATGTTGAGTCTCTCGTTTTATCTCTCTCTCTCTTGCCATTAATCACACTGGCTGGGTTTAAATCAACAGAGAGACATCTGCTCACACATTCACACAAACAAACTGAATCAACATATCAGTATCAATTCCCACTTACTGTATATGTGCAGTCTTGGCTTAACTATGCTCTGATTCAAAGAGAAATTAATATATATATATTTTTAATATAATTATGTTTGCTTGTTCTTTGATGATGATTCATACACAGCAGGAAATAGTAATTGAGTTCAAAACCAGATTTAAAAATGCCTCATTTGTGTTTTGAACCTTGTAACTGCTGGACATAAATGACCTACAACATCAAAATTAGGGTTTTGTTGCTTTTAAGAGTTTGGGGTTAGTCAGATTTTATTTTTATTATTATTATTTTAAAGAAATTAATACTTTTATTGAGCAACAATGCATTGTTGTTCAATAAAAGTATTAATTTCTTTAAAATAATAATAACTGATTGATCCAAAGTGGCAGTAAAAACATTTATATAATGTTACAATACATTTATATTTCATATAAATGCTGTTATTTTGAACTTTCTATTCATCAAATTAAAAAAACAACATCCTAAGAATATGTGTATGACAGTTTTCAGAAAAATATTAAGCAGCACCACTGTTTTCAACACTGATAATAATCATAAATGTGTTTCTTGAGCAGCAAATCATCATTAGAATGATTTCTGAAGGATCATGTGACACTGAAGACAGTTAATGATGCTGAAAATTCAGCTTTGAATCACAGAAATAATTTTCATTTAAAAGTATTAAAATAAAACAGTTATTTTAAATTATAATAATATTTCAATATTTTACTGTATTTCAATGTTTTACTGTATCTCAGCCTTGGTAAGCATAAGAGACGTCTTATGAATGGTAGTGTATAAAGGTTTGTGCTGTAATATTCACATAGTCAAGAGCCAATCATTTAATAAATTCAAATTTATGCAGATTCCAGATTGGTTATGGGCAAATGTAGTACTATAATATGCAAAGTAACTCATGAATTTCTAAACATGATGTATAATATCTACAGTGATGGAACACTGGATTTCCACTGATGTCATCACAGATCAGAACCCTGATCAATGAAAACATGTCAAGCATTATGACACCCCTAATAATGTCCCAGCGGGTTCAAAACAAGCCAATCAGAGCGAGTGTGTTCCCTCCAAAGCTGTGGCGTGAAAACATTATGAGCTAGCCGAGATAACACAATTCGCAAATTAAAAACATTCCCCCGGTGGCTGTCATGCCACTGTCGCTGGAATTAAACGACTATGATATCTCGCAACACACCCAGGTCCTGCTCTCTGGTTTCCACAGCAACAAAGAGAGCAATAAAACTCCTGTGAATAGATTTGCTGCCAGAGTCTCCCACCCAACACCACTATGTATCGCTCTTGAAAAAAGATTCCCTTGGCGGCTTTCATTAGTTGGAAGGGTCCGCGGAGATTCATGCCATATAAACACTGTCAAATATTAGTGTGTGTGAGAAGGTGTGGATGGTTTGTTTCCTTTCATGCATCAGAGTGTGTGTCCTGTCATGATGGCTGTGCTAGTCGTGTGTGGACGCGCTCTGCCAGCTCCAGTTACCTCACACACACAAACGCGCGCGCACGCGGTGGGTCGTGATCAGAGCGACGCTAGAGGATGAACACAGGCTTGGTGATTCAGCAGACGTGCTACAGTCAAATACATCATCTCCACATTATGACAGATTATTATGTCATATTCCAGAGAGCTGTGCATGAACTGAATGCACTGTAAGTCATTTTAGATAATAAATGAAGTGGATAAACAGTGTCACACATCAGAGATGAGCAAAGGGAAGTCTCCGAATCACAGTATGAGCTGCTGCATGCAGAGGGAATACAAACCTGTAATCACTTTCCCTCCTGACCTGCAGTGACTGAGCACCAATGCTTTGATTTACATACTGGAGCTTTTAGCAAATTAATTAGTTCTGATGAAAGGTCTGACGCTGGGTATATTTACAAGGGGTATGTGTTACACAGTCTAACACAGTCTAACATGTATATATATATATGAATGAATGAAATATATTTAAGCATCAAGCTTGCACAACTATATATATAATATATAATATATATACTTTTTTAACAGGTTAGAGTGTTTGCAAAAAGCTTATAGCAAATGTACAAATATATTTATTTCAATATATTATTATAATATTTAAGCTTGATACATACTGTAATAAACTAAAAAACATATTTTCAAAATTTACTCAAAATAATGTAATAGTAAAAAAATAAGTTCGAAATAGAAATAAAATCTAAATTTTATTTAGTTGTTAAAAAGTTAGCAAAATTATTATTGTTGATGTTCATTGTTGTAAAACATCTAGTTTCATGTGCAGACATTTGAAAGAAACTCTACTCGTCCTCTAGAGCACTTGTTACAGTCACAGTAACAACACAAGAACATGCCCAATATGTTCAACAGCACAAAGTCATAATAGCATTACAGCTGCATTTGCATGAGAGGAATATTTAACTCATGTAAATCTAAAGCTATTTTATAGCATATTGTAATGACCAAATAATTATGAAACACAAGCTCCCTGCAGAGAATCTCATTTGCAATATATCTCCTATCATCTTCTTCTTCAAACCTGAGACACTTTGAGCTCCATATTATTAAAGTTATTCATAATTCAACACTCCACAGGGTTTTTCCTTTCTCTCTAATGACCTGTTCAGGAGCACAGCTATACTCTCTGGACACAAACTCTGAGACAATGATGCTCTTAGAGTCTCTGCCAACAGTTCTGGTCTATGTGTAGAGGAAGATCTGTATTACTGTACGAGCAGGTGCACAGGTGACTATTACACCAACCAGAGCTGACAATTAACACACCCTCTGCTCAAGAGGTACAACAAGACAAGATCCAGTAGGGAAGAAAAAGCACTAATGAGAGTCTCTCCTAGACAGCAATGTCTCTTAAAGAGTTTCAGAAGAGACCAGATCATAGGAGTTGTACCAATTACACACACACACACACATTGATTGTAATATATAATTGTAATAAAAATATCTATTTTACATGTAAACTATATATATATATATATATATATATATATATATATATATATAATTAATAAAATTATACATTTTAATTATTTATAAAATTTTGACAATTATAAACTGATAAAATTATACATTTAAATAAAGTTCTAATTAAATGTGTACTAATTTTTATGCTTTGAAAGAGCATCATTCACATCACCACACAGCCATCCATGAGAGTTAGCGTACCGTAAAGGTTGCGTTTTTGAACACTGTTTAAGCCCCTCCTCCAGCGCAGATCGATCTTCTGACCCCTCCCCACCCCCGCCCCCACCCCCCCACCCCCACCGCCCGTCCCCCCAGATCTCAGGTGTCGGAGTTCTTCAGGCTGGACGGCACTGTACCAGTTTTGCGGGCCGCTGTCGGGCGTCAGCACCGGACTGAGAGCTTCCTCCTGGCCCTGAGTGACCCCCTGCACACCCTTCACGATGTTCACGGCATTCACAGGCAGCTGGAGCAACTTCTGCATGGTGGTCATCGTCAAGCTAGTCTGAAAACTTTTGCACCTGCTTAGATCCTCTGAGGCAGGTTAACACACCTGTAGATGATTCTTGAAGAGTCAAACGCTCACACACACCTGTACAATCCGTTTCAAAAGCAAGCAGACCGTAAACTCCAAAGTGCAAGCACGTAACAGCCTGTTGTACTGAATCCTCAGGTCCGGTCTTCAGCTGTCAGCTGTTTCCATTAACTCAATGCAGATATGGAGGCTTCAAAGCGATCTGCGTCTTTTCTGTCATTCGCATGAGGCGACCCTCAGAGGTGAGGAGACGAGAAGGGAGGTGACAGCAAAAGCTGTTCTCATCCTGCTCAGAGCCGACTGATGGTGAACACACTGCTCTGATCGCTGAGCAGAGCTATACCCCGCCCACCCAGCACCAGAACCCCACCCCTCATGAAACACACACTCGGGTCGCTCCCTCTCCTTTCATTCACACCATCGCTCTTTACCAGCTCTCTGGGCACATTTTTCTGTCCCTCGTCCTCTTTTCCTTTGTATTTTCTGCAACGGTTGATTGCCTCTCCCTCTCTCTGATATGACTCAGCTAGAAACGCTGCTCGGAAAAAAGGTTTTTCACAGGAAAACCCCTATGTTGGGATGTCGTCAAGCACTGTATTAATATTTGCTTTGAATAATTAATAAAAATTAAAAAAACACAGCGCAGATATTCATGTGTACAGTCATTCATGTTGTATTGAGTGTGTGCAGATTCGGTTTCTGTTTCTTGACTCATTATTTGATTCATTTGAAAATATTTCTTACACAAAATTGGCTTTAAAATGTGAAAAAACAGTTTTTTTTTTTCATCAGTTGCATGCAAAACATAGTGTTTGTCTAGCTCAAATTGGTTTTAAAACTGAGTGAAACTGAGTAAATGCAACTGAATCTAAATTATAAATTAAATCAGACTGATTCACTGATTTTATTCACTTCCATTCTGACTGCTACAGTTCAATTCAGTAAGTTTCAGTCTGTCAATTCAGTTTGATTAAAAGGATTCTGTCGATACAGTTCAGTTCATTTAAATCAGTGTGATTCAGTTCCATTTACTATCATTCTGTCTGATCCAGTTTGAATAAATTTGAATCAATCTGCTTCGATTCGATTCACTTTCATTCTGTCCCATACAGTTTGATAAAAAAAATCATTCTGTCCAGTTCAATCTAATTTAGCTCAATTCATTTTTTTCTGTCCAATTCACTTTAAAAAATCTGTTTAATTCTATACAGTTTGATTCATTTGAATAAGTACTATTTAGTTTGATTCACTGTCATTCTGTCCGACACAGTTTGAATCAGTCTGATTTAATTTGATTCAGTTTTATCCTGTTCAATTCAGTTTGATTAAAATGCTTCAGTTTCATTCTGTATGACATTTTTATTTAACTGAATCACTAAAATTCAGTTTGATTCACGTTCATTCTTTCCAGTACAGTTTGATTCATTTGAATTCTTCTGATTCAGTTCCATTCCAGTCTAATTTAGTCTAGTTAAAATTATTCCGTTTTATTCTGTCTGATACAGTTTGTTTCATTTGAATCATTATGACTCAGTTTATTGTTATTTTGTCAGATACAGTCTGGTTACACTTTAATCAGTCTGATACTTTATGTTTGACACAGTTTGATCACAATGATTTACTGTCATCTTGTTCTCTACATTTTGATTCATTTGAATGAGTCCCATTCTTATTGTCAGCATGTAACGTGGCGTTTCTGAGCCTAGAATAACATGGAGAAAGGGAACAGCCGAATTCACAGACAGATGCAGAATTCACACTGCAGTGCTAAAAGCCACTGACCTCTAAAGAGACATTCTCCTGCGTCAGAAACTCCCAAATCTCTCTGAACTCACATACAGAGTCTGTCTGACAGGTGATCTCCAGCAATCTCATGAATACTTGAGGGTGATTCTCTGAGATGGAGAGATGGAGAGCTGTACAGTAGCAGATCAGAGGGGTGGGTTGCCAAGGCAACAGCATGTGGTGAGAATCACTCGTCTTCATGTTTACCATGGAACCAGTGGAACTGCCATTACACACACACACACACACACACACACACATCCTGCAGTGCAACAGTGTCAGAGCTCTGTGACAGCAGAGCAGAAATTTGAAAGTGATGATTATGCAAAGAGAAAAAATATTTATGTCAGCCTCTGTCACATTTATGCCTCATTCACAATAACAACAGCATGAAACGCTTTCACAGTGCATCTCATGTTCATACCATGACATATTTATAAGAGAAAGAGAATATTACGTGGGAAATAACTGAGGAAAGGAAGTGTAAAATATGTTAGCCTATTATATTATTGGTTATTATTATTGGATATTATTTTTCAAAAGAACAGGAAAGTTACTTCAGAAGTTATTCTGATAAACATTTTTTTTATATTTTTTTTTTGTTTTGTTATATCGTTGGCTTGTGATTAAACTAAAAACTAAATAAAGCTTGGGCTCTGTGTTATTTTTCATTTTTATTTATTTTTTTATCCTGAAAAAAAATTATCACTGTTTCCTCAAAAAAATATGAAGCAACACAACTGTTATATACATTGATAATAATCAAAAATGTTTCCTGAGCAGCTAATCAGCATATTAGAATGATTTCTGAAGGATCATGTGACACTGAAGACTGGAGTAATGATGCTGAAAATTCAGCTGCGCATCACAGGAATAAATTATATTTTAAAATATATTAAAATAGAAAGTAGTTATTTTAAATTGCATTAAGGTTTCACAATATTACTCTTTTTACTGTATTTTTTGATCAAATAAATGCAGCCTTGGTGAGCATTAGAAAGCTCAAACTTCTGAACAGTACTGTAGCTACTGTACACAAACAACCCTCCACCACAGAAGCTCATTGTATATCAGTTCACATGGTATATCAAGAATAGTGAGCATCGTCGAGAAGTAAAGCAGCAGTAAAGTCAGGTTTGTTGACATGGGGTGTGTGAATCATGTCCATATTCAAATGACACCCTGACAAAAGCAAGGATGTAAATAAATGTGCGTCTGGCTCCCTCTACTGTCTGAGAGAGAAAAGGCGTGAACTGAATGATGCCCAGTGAAAGGCCAGATTTATCCAAGCAGTTCTATTTCAGTATTATTTATATACTATTATAGCATTTATTTATTAATATTTTTGTAATTTGCTTTTGTCGATTTCATTTAGATTTAATTTAATTGATCATTCATTTATTTTTTATTTGCATTTTCTGTTTTAGTTTTAGTACTTTTAGTACTTCAATTTATTTCAGTTAGTTGCCTAGGCAGCATTTTTTATGTGTTTACATATTTCAAGTTTTTCAACAGCTTTATTTCAAGTACCAAAAACAATTATTTATAAATTTAATCTCAGTCTTAGTTACCTATAACAACACTGGATTCAACAAGCATCAAAAACACAACAGATAAACAATAAAATATACATTTCAAGTAAATAATATTAGCAAACATCAGCTACAGGATGAGCACGTCACATGACCTCAGCAGAAACAGACCAGAGCCTTGATATTCTCCACACATCAGACTGAAGCACCTGCCTCTAAATATAGCCACAGACAGAGAGAGAGTCTGCCAACATTGATTATCAATCTCAGTTAAAGATCTAATCTTCAGAATCGTCACATCTTTACAAGAGACAGAGGTAGAATAAGGAAGAGGAAGAGGAAGAGGAAGAGGAAGAGGAAGAGGAAGAGGAAGAGGAAGAGGAAGATGTAGATGTCAGCTTCAATCCTGGGTTAAGGTCACATTTAACCCTGTGTTAAGCAACATTTAAAGTTTTGGTTCCCAGAAAAAGAAGGGGGGAAAACTTCACTATTTAATTTACTAATTATTATTTTAGTATTATTTACTACTATAGTATTTTTTAATATTTTAAATTAGCTTTTATTTTTATATTTAGAGGTTCCAATTTAATTTTATTTTTTAGTAATTTTAGTAATTTTGTTATGTGTTTTAGTCATTATTATTATTATTATTATTATAAATATTTTCATTTAGTTTGATTGCTAAACTGAAATATTTTTCACATTTGTAATTTTGTGCTTCCAGCTGTGATGCCAAAGTTAAAGAGTGAAACGTGGACAAAACTAACTCTGCATTATCTGATTTGGGGATTTATTGTATATATATATATATATATATCTATATATTATATATATATAGATATATATTAGATATATATATATATATATATAAATAAAGTATATATATATAATATTTATTATTATATATTTTTTTTTAGTAATATGTGAACTTGAATAAGCTTTAATTCTTTACATTTTACATTTTTTCTTTATTTATTATTTTAGGGATTTTAGTTTGTTTGAATAATTTTATGAGCTTGTGTCATTTCTTTTAGTTTTAGTTTTGTTGATGTTGCAGTTTTAAATATTGCTATATATATCGGTTGTGGTGCTAAAGATAAATAGTGTGAATTAAAAACCCAGACTAAAGCAAAACTATGTAAAACATGGACAAAAACAACTCCCAGCTTATCCCATTTAACAGTTTTTTGTTTCCCAGAGGGTTCTGGGAAGGTTACCGACTGATAATAAAAATAAAACGTAAAAATAGCATCTTTGAAAACGTTCTGTATATAAGTTATCTTAAGGTTATATATATATATTAAATTAAATTGAATTAAATTAAATTACATTTAACAGATATGAAAGGGGATAAAAGGTAGAGGGTGCTCACGCACATATATAAAGTCTGAAACTGTAGGTGAAGGTTAAGTTATCTTAAGGTTATATATATATATCTATTAAATTAAATTGAATTAAACAGATATGAACAGATATGAACAGGTTATTTTTGGTATTATGATCAACAGAGACGACGGTAGCTGTGCTAGTCAGCATGATGCTAGCGACGCTAAGACTACAGGATAGCGAGAGATACAGATTACAGGGCTATATTTACACTGTAAAACCAACGAGAAATCACTGCCATACAAATATTAACTACATAAACCAAAAATTTCACCAAATACACGACTGAAACAGTCAAACTGAGGTGAAAAACAGCACAGAAGTCGTCATAAGGGACCTGAGCGCTGTCCACCGGCCGGTGCTGAAACACACACACGCGAATAACACACACGGACACACTCCATTCACGCCACTTCATCTCAGTGTTTATCATGTCTTTGTTGTTTTTTCCACGGAATTCATTCGTTCATCCGCACATGCGCACCTCGCCCCGTCTGAGATTTTCTGTACGGTAAACGCTCCGGTGGGCCGCCCCCGGGTTACGAGGGTCACCGAGCGCACAGTCTCACCTCTTGTAGTCGGAGGAGAAGATGCCGCCGCTGGCCGGATCGTGACCGTACTCGGGCTCGCTGGCCGAGCCTCCTTTCTCATCGCTGAACGCGGAGCTCGCGGACATCCCTGCTGCTGCTGCTGCTGATGATGATGATGATGCGGAGCGGCGGAGAGCTGTAGACCTGAGTCACGTGACCTGTTACGCGGTGCTGAAGCAGACAGAGCCCGGAGGAGCAGCGCATGCGTTGCGTGAGCACCTCTACCTTTCATCCCTGTTCATATCTGTTTCAAATGTAATTTAATTTAATTTAATTTTAATTCCTCAATACTGTAGTGACGTATGGAATGAAATGAAATACCAATAAAATAATTTAATTTAGCATCTGATTTAGTGATTTCTTTAGGAATCACTTCGAACTAAATGTAATTAAAATATAAAATGTCGCTGCATTTAATTGTGTTTTATTTTTTGTCCTCATTTCCGCGTGAAGTATCCAATCACATGATGTAAACGTTTTATATATATATTTATATATATAGATAGTATAATAATCTATACATAGTTGTCTTGGTGTCTTAGGCTATAGTTATCTATATGTACTGTTTTGTGGGTTTTGATATATGATTGCGTGGGGTATATATATAGATTGAATTCTTAATAGATATTAGATTTTTTACTCTGTACTGTTGTTGGATATTTTTAGGGAGAAATACTGTTCTTGCAGAGCATCGGTAATTGTTTTGTGAATGGAGAAAGAAGTGCTTGGAATCACGTTGAACTGTAATTCACATACGGATGATGTGGCCGTTGATGTGTCAAAAATTAGTATGGAAGTATTCCAAAATAGGACATAAACAGAATATTTTAAAATAATTGCGTTTCATTGTACTGTACAATGTGCCCAAAACACACACGCACAATACAGAAACAATAAACAGCATTATATAAAATACTAAAGTCTATTAATTAATTAAGTAATTTATGTCATTAATTTATTGTCAGGTTTGCTTTATAACCACCAGATATTTCTATTTTATTTTATTTTATTTTATTTTAATTTATTCTGTACAATGTACCCGAACAAACACACATACTCACAATATAGAAACAATAATCAATAAGCAACATTTTATAAAATACTAAAGTGTATTAATATTACTAGAAGTATAATTTAATTTGGTCAGGTTTGTTTTCTAACCACCAGATGGCGGCAGCGCTCCTGCTCTACACTGAGTGTGACACACCGCCTGTATTTATTGCATAGATTATAGCATATAATGAAGAGCCAAAGACTGAAAATAGCAACATGACATCATTCTACAATCAAGGTCATAGCAACAGACCAATAAGAAATGTCATTGGGCAGAGTCTGTCCTTTGGGTGTTTCGGTTTTCAGTTCTCAGGCCAAAAGTTGTTTATGCTGTTCTTTAAAGTCAGAAATAAGTGTTTATCTGCCTTATTTCGCAACACTTACATAAGCTAGTTTTAATGTTGCCTCAGCACACCTGGAAGTGTATGGTATGCATAGGAAGAGCTGCTTCAGGTGTTGAATTACGGTTGGAACCAAACTTTCAAAAAGCAGTTTTCTATTTAAATATATTTAAAAATGTTTTAAATTTTCAGCATCATTCCCCCAGTCTTCAGTGTCACACGGTCCTCCAGAAATCATTCTAATATGCTGATTTGTTACTTGAGAAACATTCTCAACAGTTGTGCTGCGAAATATCTTTTTGTGGAAACGGATAGATTTTTTTAATATAAAGTTCAAAACAACAGCATTTATTTGAAATAGAACTCTTTTGTTACATTTTTAATGTCTTAATGAGTCCTTGCTGAATATTCTCAACAATTTAAAATCTTACACAAAAAAGTACACAAAACACACAAAAAGAAACACATGGACTGTAAGCCACAAAAGTCAAGTTCTGACTTTTTGGGAGCCTTTAAATATGTGCCAGATGAGGAGGAGGAGGTTTTCCCTTGTGGAGTCTGATTCCTTTGTAAGGTTTCTTCTTTGTCTACTTAAACATCCAGTGGGGTTTTCCTCTGCTTGCTCACCTGGGAGTTAGCAAGGTACTATTTTTGGGAAAGCTGACTGGAACAATGTATTCTGAGACACCATTCAAATAAATTGAATTACCCACCGATATTCTTTCATTTGACTTTCAGACGTAGTTTGAAAACAATAGCACTGTTCAAATAAACAGTCCCTCACAGGCCAGTTCTGCAGTTCTGTTCTTCAGCTGGTTACAGCTGCTGAGAAAATGATGCCTTAAAAGGAAAAACATGAAACGAGAGAGCAGATATTCCCTCTAAAATAACCTCATGATATCTGCAGCAGTAATATGAGGGGTATAGAAAGATATAAAATCCATACAAGGAAATGTTATTAAAGGAGCATATCCACATTGCTTCCTTCCGTGAAAAAGTCCATCCTCTTTTGTCCTCTCAAAATCCACCCATATATTTGCTTAACAGCTCTGACTTATTTGCGCTTGTAAACATTGCTTGATTTGTGCATGTCTCTCCTGATTCAGAGAACTTTTAACAAAAGAAAGCAATATTTTGCAGAGAGAACTCTCATTACAAACACAGCATTTCACTTTATGACATTAACTGATGGACTGGAGTGGTGTGGATTGTGATGTTTTTAATCAGCTGTTTGGACTCATTCTGACGGCACCAGAGGATCCACTGGTGAGCAGGTGAAGGAATGCTACATTTACCCAATTCTCTTCCCTTGAAAAATCATTCACCTTTTTGATGACCTTAGGGGGGAGTATTTTTTCAGCAGCAAATATAGATAGAGGTTTAATTCCTTTAACTGAAAGGTGAATTAGAAGAAACCACTCTGAGCACTCAAGATCCTCAGATTCCCTTTTATTCTCCAGTTTCACATTCTGAAAAAGAAATCAGCATTTACTTTTTTTTATATTATAATACAGCAATCTCATGTTAGCAGTCCGTTTAAACTTACAGTACTGCCACAGTCTGGAAACTTCAGTATGTAACAGCAAAAAAAAAAAAAAAAAAAAAAAAAAAAAAAAAAAAAAATCAAGATTGCACTTATTTACTTCAAACAGGTTATAGACTGAATTAACATCTATTACAAATAAAAATAACACAAGGGAACACTAAACTACTTATACATATATACTTATTTAATTGCACAAAACAAATGCATAAATATTCATTACACAAATGTACAAAAATACTAGTACATTTCTTTTTTTTTTTTGTTCAAATATTCTCCAAGCAGACACAGATAGCGGAGGATTGGTGATTTCAGGGCAGAGGAAAATGCATCGAAGGTCTGGAGGAGGCAAGAACTCGAATCTGCTTGGTTCACATCAAGATCACAAACAAACAAATACCCAGTGCATATGTCATCAGTTCTTAAAAACAGAAAACCAAAAAAGGTACAGAGAGACTGGTTTGCAAAAAAAAAAAAAAAAAAAAAAAAAAAAAAAAAAAAAATTTCTAATTTCAGGTCACCATCTTTCGCACAATGAAAGAAACTGCAAGAACAAGAGGCTAAAAAAAAAAATTCAGGGTTAGCTGGGATGGAAAAGAAAAGGTCTGGATTCTAAAACTCATGCCTTATCGCATGCAGAATGACGACCTCAAAAACATACATCTACCAGAGCAGCTACACATGTTGAACGCCTGTGCGATTGGCTCGTCAAGCGTGGCTTTTGAAATGGAGACAGTACCGTGAGGTTTGTCAGAGACCTCAGCATCTCCGAGTGCTTTGTAGAAGACTTCCTCCAGGAAAACAATCCTTCATGTTTAGATTGTCCTTTAAATAAACCTGATTAAATTAAATGCCGCGCCCAGTTGGCCTTCATTTAAACAGGAGGGAGAAACAAAAACAAAACGTCTGGTACGGAACGGCATCTGTGGAGACGAGAACAGCCCATCAGCTTACAGTCATCTGCGATCAGAGACTAGTGATCATATGCAAGAAGTGAAGAGAGCGATACTCACTGATTATTTAACAGAACTGGCGTGACTTCCATCCCGGTTGAGAACTTTCAGAGGGAGAAGGGTACCAGCGCATCTACAGACAAGATGAATAAGAAAAATTTCAATCACACGATTGATATTTCAAAAGCTTCTCCTCGAACAACATGTAATGTACTACAAACAATTTTAATTTACAGTAATTTAACAACATGTATATAAACACTGCATTACTACTTTTTATTTGCATCGTTTTAGATAAAGGAAAGTTTACATTTAAAAGTTTACATTCCAATTAAACTACCTTAATAGTTTCATAAATTTATATACACACTGTATTACTACATTTTAATTTTGCATCATACAGGTTACGTTTTTTTTCCCTTATGTAAAAATCTAAAACAAATTTATTCTATAATAAAACATTTTACATTTCTAAAAGTACATTTTCTTAAGTACCACTTGCATATTTTAAAGAAATAGACTTGTTTTATTATTAAAATAAAATTGAAATGTAAATACATTAAATAAAAAAATCTTTATAAAACAATGCATGACGACATTGTATTTCCATAAATACACTTAAACTTATTCTAATTAAAAAATAAAATATATTATTATTATTATTATTAATATTATTATTAAAACATTTGAACTTACAAAAACCTAATTATATATGCATTTTAAATCCTGCATTATAAATATTTATAATACATGCATGCATGAGCTTAACATTCCGAACAATTTAAATCTCCCAAAATAACTATAGCAAACTAAACCTTCTTTGCTGAACCAAAGTTGCTGCAAAGAGCCATTTAAGAACCACTTTGAAACCTTTCAGATGGTGTAAAAAGTCTTACAACTGTAGAGGGCAACAGACAAACAACAAATGAACCAGGAAAGAAAAAAAAAAAAAAAAAAAAAAATTCTACAACATGCTTCATAGTCCAGCAGTTTAAGCTGTGCTAATGACCAGACGTAAGCATGAATTCCCCGACTGAACTGGAAACTCTTATCAGTGCATCTATAAACATCTTTCAGCAAGATGACATTAACTCCTTTCCCGTCCTGCCCAAAACACCCACTTCCCCAGCCAAGGGCAAGAGAACGACAATCAGCCTGGCACGTCCGTTTCACGTCCCTGGCACGTCCCTTTGCCAACTCTTACTCTGAGCTTCCCACGTTCTTTACAAGACGTCGGGTTGTTTGAAGGCACAGCTGAGCAGCGGCACACAGACACCGAGCGCAGGCCGTCTCATTCGCCGCAGCTGTAATCTGCCTCTGCAGGTGTGTGTGTGTGTGTGGGGAAGGTCTGGAGAGGGTGGAGTAAGAGAAAGCCAAGTGCTCGCTTCTTCCAGCAGTTTGCATGTATCCCTGATAAATGCAAACCTGCCAAAGGAATTCCACTTCTATTTTCCTTGAGCTAAATCACGCAGAATGGCTATATGGCTCTTTTGAGAGAGAAACTTTTTTTGAATGTCTAATATTTAACAACTATTGATCCAGTAACAAGAGGAACTTTTTTTTTTGCACAATTTAGTTAGTGTTCTGCACAAGTTGTATCTTATTATCTTACCATATAAATCCATAAACTATTTTTGATTGTGTATGACCCACCAGTAACAACCACCTCAAAAAAAAAAAAAAAAAAAAAAAAAAAAAAAAAAAAAAAGTAAAAATACAAAGTGACCGTTGATCTCTCTGAAGACCCTCAGAGTGACATCGAGCAGAGAAGGTGTTAGCGTGTGGATCCATTAGCACACTCGGTCTTTCAACCAGAGGATGAAACCTTTTACAACCCCTTTGAGATCCTACACTTTAGCAAGTTATTCCAAACATGATTGGAAAATGTTTTGTTGGGATAAAATTTCTTAAACTCTTAAAAAAAAAAAAAAAAAAAAAAAAAAAAAAAAAAAAGACCATTACATTTGTCCCGTTCTCTTTACGGCTTGAGGAACCTGTGAACATACAGTCCGGCTCAAGAGACTGAAGTAAAACCTCTTCATCCATGACCTTTAGCTCTCACTGGGTTTCCATGACAACCACACAATGTCTAGCCATCCAATCAATAAACTTGATCAGTCGGCACAGAGTCTTCAAAACCAATCACATTTCATTAAACTGAAGTGAACAAAGCAAGACTGACAATAAACGGTGACGTTATTGCCTGAGGAGCATGAGGCACTTTAAAATTAATTTACCCGTTTAAACCTACATTGCAAATTGTTTGTGGGGGAGAATTTTAACATGTGCTGCTTTTAATGGATCATAAAAGGGCTCAAAGGCACCGTTTTTTTGGCTAACTCAATGATTCACTCAACGACTCAGTCATAATCCAACCTCTGAGATGCAATTAAAACCAGCTTTTCTCTGATGTGATCTCTTAGCAACACTAGCAGGTCAAGGAATGCTGTTCTGAGGGATTCTGGGTAATCAGACCTGTCATATTCAGAGCGGACCCCTGACACCTCAGGTTTAGCTGCATCATGTTGACCAAGGGTCAGTTTCCACCAGAGCGTGAGTCAGGTGCATTATGGGAAAGGTTAGCAGACTACAAGCCACTGAATCGAAGGCTAACGTTATTTGTAGAATTGTGCAGTACATGACAAAGCTTAAATTCAAGCAACTATAAAATTTCATATTTAAAAAAAATGAAAAATTCAAGAGATTCAATTAAACATCTAAAATACAAAATCATTTTTTTTTAATCTAAATACACATTTAAATGTGTATTTTTATTTTTGTGTATTTTTTTTTGTGCATTCATTTTTTTATTTTGAATCTTTGTTTTTCATTTTGCCTTTGTATATTTAAATATTTTTTGTTTTGAATCTTTTATAAGATACAATTTAAAAAAAAAAAAAAAAAAAAAAAAAAGTACCAAATTAAATCAAGCAAAAAAAGAATCCGATTAAAAATGAAATACAAAGCCAAAAAGAGGAGTTAAAATTCAAGCTTAAAAATCAAATTGAAAATAGTGTACGCTTAAGAATTAGTAAATCGTTAAAACTTGGGCTTGGGACACATTTTAGAATATAAACATTACAAATTCGCAAGCACAGTACGTACTTCCTACACAAACTAATGGAAGTAACATTCAAAATGCTTTGGCAACATCACAGACATAAAACAGCCAAAAGCAGAGAGACGCAGTGATGGAGAGAAGGAAAAGAGGGGACACACCGGTTGGTCCCTCACCTGGGCGTGCAGGGCGGCGGCGGCGGCAGCAGCGGCGGGGTAGGTGAAGGCTGCGTGAGGCAGGCCTGGGGTCAGTTCAGTGGTGTAGAGAGGATACGGAGCCCACGCCTCAGGAGACGCAGGGATCAGTGCTGCCCCCGTCAGGTCATCTACAGAATCACAATTGAAAGTCACATACGGAACCAAACACTAGGAAACCGAATCACAACTTACAGTGGTGTAATTAAGTCCACTTAAGTTGATAATTTTGTAGCGCTTTATACAACAGAAATCGTTTCAAAGCAGCTTCACAGCAATAAACAGGAAAGTAACACTCAATTATACAAACATTCAAATATGACAAATCCAAATTTTGCTATAAAGCAGAAAGAGACAAGTGTCATTATTCAGCTCAAGTCAGTTCAGTGTTGGATCAGATCATTAAGTGTAGTTTATCAATTACGAAACAAGTTAAATTCAGCTATAAGCAGCTATACAGATGGAAACGGTCACTATTAGGTTCAGTTCAACGGTTCAATAACTGTATTGATGTTGCAAAATTCATCAAATATGAACAAATTTGATTCAGCTATAAAAGCTACAAAATAAACTGAATGACACTCGTGTAAGTTTTGTTCTCATCTGGGGGTCAGTGTCATCAAATTGATAATTACTGAATATTAAGTGCATTTTAACTGCCAACTAAGCAAGCCAGAAGGAAACCGCATCCAAATGTTTTTTGTCATTAAGTTAAGAAAATAACTTTATTCAGCAAGGATGCAGTAAATTGATCAAAAGTGCAAGTTAAACATTTAAAATGTTAAAAAGACTTCCATTTCAATTAAATGTTTTTAAATATTCTTCGAATATTTCCACAAAAATATGAAGCGCTGTGATACTGAAGAATGGAGTAACGACTGCTAAAAATTCAGCTTTGCATCACAGGATGAAATCACATTTTCAAACAGAAAAATGTGAAACTGGAATAATATTCCACAATTTCTGTTTTTTCAAAATTTGATCAAACAAGTGCATCCATGGGGAACACAAGAGACTTAATTATAACATTAATTATATACATATGCACATACACCCACATCTTACTGCCACCAAATATCCCAGATTAACAAAACCTATATTCAAACAATGGGAATAATAAAAGCATTCAAAAATGACATCTGAGGGTGTTCATACGACGAAAACTACTAAAAACGCTGTATTACACATGCCAGGCCAGTAGTTGGTGATTTATAAAGAAACACTATGCTTCTGCGCACATACTTACAGAATGAACATGTAATACACATGCCACAGTTTTCACAAATTCACGTTTTTGAAGTTTACAAGGAGACAAAGTCTTAAAAAAAAAAAAAAAATCAGTTTTCAAATGTTTGCATTTCCCTCAAAACAGCATTGTCGTGTAAATGAACGACCAAAATGCATATTGTTTTTAGTTGTGTAAATGCACACTAAAACACGTAAGGACTTTTACTAGCGGCTTATCCCAAATGAACTCATGTTTTGCGTGTGGGTGGGGCATAAGTCCAGGGTTTTACTCACATGGGTCTCGAGCGATGAAGTGCGCACCTAGAGCTGGGTGCAGGTTGGAAGGGTTTGGCGTGGCCATCAGTTTACTTTTTGCCATCTTTGTGTTGGCTTTAGCAAACTCCAGACGCAGAGTTTGAGGGCTCTCTGGGTCAAAGCGAATCCCCTGAGAATAGATGAGATCGGGTGTTGAGTAATTATTCTTCATACAATGCACAAATCAATCAGCAGGTCCATAAACAGAACAGCAGCACAAGTGCACTGATTCCCAAAGTATCCTACATCCCACTGAAAACGCATGACGTCATGGAACTTTTCTTAGGGACGAAGTGAACAACCCCCCCCCCCCCCGTAGAGACAAGAGCAACATCTGAGTCAGACTTAAGAGCGAAGTTTGGAGGACATAAAGCACAGACAGTCTTATAAATAATTAAAAAGCTGCCATCACTTCAGCTTACTAACGGACCAGCGGCTACTTACATTCAACGCATTCTTGGCTGTTTCAGCCCCAGACCGGCTGTCAAACGTGACAAACCCCACAGGCTAGAGAATGGAAAGAAACACATCAGACAGACAAACAGACGTAGAGACAAAATTTAGATTTTCCCAATCAACAACTAAAAAGTATGCATATATCATATGTAATGACAAAAAAAAGCCTGAACCTATATATATAAAGAAATGAGTTAAAACTATATATTTTATATCTCATACAAATACACATATAGATATGTTTAAGATGTTGTTACATGCATGTTACTTGTCATAATATCTCAACTGTCTCTTATATACAGTACACATTTAGGCAAAACAAAACTACAAACAACCTAGGAATATCCGTAAATACAAATTTATTATTTCGGGGTTTATCAAATTTCCAGGTAAAGTTTGTGAAGATTAAATTGGAGATTACAATTGTTAGATTAATCCATTTGTTTGGCCTTTAAATCAAGAGAAGTAGTAATAATAATAATAATAATAATAATAATAATAATAATCCCCTGAAGGTAAATAAGTTTCAACTTTACCTGTTTTGAGGTAAGTTTTATGAGAGATCCTTCATATCCCTGTTTAATAAAAAGGACAAATTAAAAAATAATCTGAAGAAAAATTGAACTCCAATCAATTTTCTTAATCTAAATCAGCACATCCATTAACAGGTGGACTAACAAAACTCCCAGATTTTTTTCTTTCGGCCAGTGTCTCTTACCTTGAAGGGTCTGAACAGCAGGTAAAGCTCACGTGGTTTGATGTCAACAGGCAGCCCGCTGACAAATAGTGTTCGTACCTAGAACAGGGAAAAGCCTAAATGACATCAGCACACAAACAACTGACAGATGCCAAAAATGTAGTGACCTCTGACCTATGGGTGCCATGTATGGTCTTATAAAAATGCACCTGAAAAGGAGAAAAACAGGAATCATTTAGAACTACCTTTGTCTCTGTCCCTTCCTATTGTGTCAGAATCTCCCCGTTTGTCTGCAGAATTTACTATTGGAGACTGAATGTGTTCAGATCAAATCATGAGATTGTGTTAGTTTAGTGAGCAGAAGTGTGTGCGTGGTGATCAGGTGTGTGTGACCCTAAGCATGGATGCAGAAACTTCTGCAGGACGCGGACAGCATTATTGCTCCAATGTGAGTGGGAGGTAGAAAGTCTAATTTAACTCGACAAATTAACAGGATGGATCAAATGATATTACAGTGAACAGAGAGAGAAAGCAAACTGCGATCAAATAAAGAAAGAAATCATTCAAGTACAAACACAGCAAAAAGAACTGGCACTCGACCTCAATTCCACATTTTATCCAACAAATTAAGACCAAGTATTACAGATTCTAAAGTTACTCAAAAAGCAGCGAGCATTTTAAAACAGATGTAGCAACTCTACACAGATCTAGTGGGGAGAAGAGAAAGATTGGAGGAAGGACACAGCGTGCCATGACCTTTTACGGAAAAGAGGAGAGGGAGAGAAGGAGAGAAAGAACACTTCAGAGGTGAACAACCGAAATCCAAAAGACTTTTTGGTGAATCTCACAAAAAAAAAAAACAATGTCCAGCTCACATTTTACCAGAGAACCAAAATGAAACAATTTTAAAATCGTTTTTAAAAGTCTATCGGTTTTTTGCATTAAAATTGTAAGAATTTTCTCATTGTTTGGAGAGTTCTTTCGTTCTGTAACTTATTTTATTTTCAAAACAATCTCAGTGAATTACAGCAATTTCTCCCTTAGAGTTAGTGTATTTTAAAATTATAAAATTTTTCTCCTTTATAACACCTATTATATCATATCAGATTGTCAATGAAACGACACTGTCTAGCAGAGTAACAAAAAAAAAAAGCAGTAGCAGCAATAATATTTAATAGCCCTCCATTTAATTTCAATCATTCTCAATTACAGACTGTTAATTAAACAGTATTTTTCCCTGTAGAGATTATTCATATTCATAAATTTTCATTTAAACTATGTCACAACGCAAAAAAAAAAAAAAAAAAAAAAGACCATTAAGCAAAATATTTGTTTTTTATTAATGTAGTTAACTATTTGATATGACCCAGACATATTTGTGAAGCAAGGGCCACTAATTTAATTCTGCACTAACAAAAATTATTATTATTTTTTTCTGGGTCGGGTTGTCATGGACATGTACTGCAGCTTGATAGCACCATGCTATTGTTTAAGTATCATAATGCCGTGGTACATAGATACGGTAGTGATTGAATACCATGGTATATAAAATATATGGTAAAATCCTAAAAACAGTGTGTGAGGTCATTGTGCTAAAAGAGCAAATCAGGATGTGTGGAGGGGGAAAAGGTGCATTAATTTGGTTTTTTAACAATTTTTACAAATATATAAGCAGCTGGTGGAGGCGGAGCAGCTGCTGGGAGGGGAGAGCGGTGGGTTGGGACTCATGTCTGTTTAAAAGCCCCCAGCAGAAACTTTCAGATTATCCTCAATGTTCCTGAAACACGAAACATGAGTGCAGTGCTCAAGTGCTGCCAGCAGCTGAGAGGGTAAATAAACAGGAATTTAATCAAAAAGGAATAAACGCACTCCACAAGCACAAATAATGGACAACGTGCCACTTAATAACCTAAATAAACAGTTGATTCTGTCTGCGGTCAGAAAAATGGGATGGAGGTTTTGCAGGACAGAAACAAAGGGCATGTATGGGGTTTGTGAGTGACCAGTCCGAGGCACAGAGGGAGGAAACCCCTGTCCTAATTATTGCAGGTTGAAAACAATGAACAATCTGAACATACCACACCAAACGCTCTGACCCAGTGCTGCCCGGCAACAATGACAGGACACAACTCCCACCCCAAACACTCAACCAGAGTCCAACTCAAACTACACCATTTACACAAAGATCCTCACCAACTTCTTACTTTAACAAAAAACTGCTCAAGACTGATGTGTTCTGACAGGGAGTGTTTGCAAATTGCCTTGTAAGGTCTTAAGCCAGTAAAATAATACACTAAGCAGCAGGAAATGCCTCTACAAGAGGTCAGAGGTGACATCTACACTCCAGAGCATAGAACTAGAATGACACTAAAAATAAGACTTTATATAGGCCTAGAATAAGACCTCATTATAGACTGCTTCACTCAATTTACAGCAACTGCTGAAATATATCAACTCATTTTAAATGAAAAGGCTAAATTAAATACAACAAATAAATAGCATAAATAATAAAATTATTATTATTATTATTATTATTATTATTATTATTATTATTATTATTATTATTATTAATAAAACTCAATTTAAATAGAATTCTATTTAAACAAAATTAAAATCAAATGGTAGCAGTCTTTTTGGGTCTTAAATTAAAAATAAATTCTAATTTAAAATAACACCTCCGTTAGAAATCAGAGATGACATCAACACTGGAAACAAATACTGAAAAAGGACAGAAGGTACAGTTCTGAAAAAAGGACATGCATCCACGTAAATTAATATGTTTGGGAATTTTTAGTTAAAAAAATAAAAATAAACACCCACTAAACCCCAAAATACCGACAATACTTTTGACCCACATTAAATTAAATAAAAACAACCCTAAAATAAAAAGCACTAAAAGTAATAATAAAAATTAGTTTTAATTTTATTTTAGTTAAAAAAAAAAAAAAAAAAAAAGTTATATCTCTGGCAGACCCATGTTCAGTAGGCTACGTCACTGTTTGCGCGTCTTTAACGAAACCATGAGAATCGGGAGGAAAACTAAAAAGACACACAGAAAAACTTCAGAAGAGCACCCACTGAAATATTTGCTTGTTAAATCTGCCTTTAAACTTTATCCACACAGTCACACGAGAGTGTGTGTCTCATCAGGTGAGTCTCATATTTCAATGCCAACTTTAAGATTAATCATCAACAGACTCCACATTCCTCTCAAGCTTTTCCACAGCAAACGCTTTTCCTCAAACGCCTCCGAAACGAGCTTTTAAACGTCAAGTCAAACGCCAGAACAGTTTTCCACAGTCATCCGCCGGCAGAGACTTCACCAAATGAACTTTATGTTTACCAAAAGAGTTTATTTCTCTTACCTCCTCCTCTAATGAAACACTGGTGTTCGTCTCTGAATCTGACTTCAGACTCATTGTGTAACTTTAACGCTTCTTTGTGCCAGAAAAAGAAAAAAAAAATCTGTTTCCCTGTCGGTGATTTTGTCCCTGGTGTGCGTTAAAGTTGCAGAAGAGAATCTGGTGTCGTTTGTGCCCAGTGAAGCCGTCATTTGCGTGAGTTAAAGCCACAATCCGAAAGTAAAGGTGAGAGGTGCTCTGTGAGGGTGACAGAAGGGGAAAGGAGGTGATTTTTGGAGTTTTATCCCCCCTCGCGCTCACATCAAGCTCGTTTGAGTTGAAGTGGAAAGAAAGGAGGAAAGAGGAACCGTGGGTAGATTTAAAGCTGAAGTTGTGCGTCTGCTCTTCTGTCCTATTAGCGGATCAATCATGTTAAATGCGCGCACCCGAGCTTCAGATGGGACTCAGCTGCGCGAGGCCCGGCCCACTTTACCACCATCATCACCATGTCTGACCCCTCCTTTACATCCATGCCTGCCTCTATATCTAACCCTGCCTACATAATGGCTGTGTCTGAAACCAAGGAGGTCTATAATAATTACAGAATGTCTACCAATGTCTACTATTCATCCCAAATACACCAATCTGCCAGTTTTGCTCAATGGAGTTGAGTTCTGTAGCCAGGTTGTTTTGAGCCAATCACTTGAGGCATATATGTCATGTGACTACGCACTCTGGAGCCGCAGGAAAATTACTTAAGTTGAGGTTGATGCCACCAGAAAAAAGGGGCCCCAAACACAAACACTAGCGGCTCTTAAGAGCTTCTAATATCTAAATATCAGTTATCAAAATATCAAAAAAAAAAAAAAAAAAAAATCAGTATGAATATGGCTGATTTTAAAAGGCACCTCATTAAATATGATTTCAATGCTCATTTCACAACAGAAATATAAAGAATTATATACAGAATTATAATTTGAAATAAAGAAAAATCAATATTATAGATTAATTCACTTCTATCCAGTTTTTTAGTATGATTGATATACTATTATAGTTGATATGTGAATAATGTATATCTTCTGCTTTTTACTTTAAAGTGTAAGTTTTAGTAATTTTTTGTGTATTTTTTGTCACTTTTAGTATTTTTGTATTATATATCTATAGTTTTTAATAATTTTTGTCTATTAATTTTAGCTACTTTACTTCTAGTTAAACTAAGTTAAACTAAATAAAAAAGAGGAACTATCTGAAATAAAGTAAGTTCACTTAAAATTTATATATATATATATATATATATATATATATATATATATAATATATATATATATATATATATATAGTATAGTACTATATATATTATATATATAGTTCAATTGAGATTTTTTTGTTCAGTTTTAATTAACAATCCTGTTAAACACTGCTTCTATCAAGCAGCCCATCCCACTGTATCTGATTCTGCTTATTGCTTTTTCCTCACTTCACTCAAAAATCATATCATCTAACCCTGGATGAATCATCTTAACCTTCCCTATTTATTTGATCTGGTATCTTTACATAAACACAGCATATCGAAACCTGCCTACAGATCATTTAACTCTGTCTTTTCATCAAACCAGGGCCACTGCTAAAAATCCATAAAGCCCAGGACAGTATTTTCTCTCCCTCGGGCTTCCAGCGGGTAGATAATAACACAGAGGACCTTGGTGGGCCCCTCATCATTGTGGCCGGGACAGCATCGACAACAGCCCTGTATGTACCCCTCCCTTTTCTTAATTTCTGTACTGCACAGTTGAAAATTTTATTTATAGCTATAGCTTTCACTCCAGGGGTCATGGGAGTTTTTTAAAGGTTTTATTTTGAATGTTCATAACTGTGTGTATGTATATGTTTGTATGAAATGCCATGATTTCCTTGACTATAATGTGAGACAGAATCGATTTTTACACGACATTTTAACTGGCTGAACTATTGCAAAACTAACTGAATTTTGTTTCTGGCACATGTGACTCAAAAGCTGCATATGTGTTACACAAATTTAGTTTCTGATTAAATATTCCACATTACGTATCTAAATATCCTCTGAGGTCTGTAAGATCTCGCGGCTGTCCCTTGTGACGTGCTCAGCTCAGTCTCGTGACAGACTTGATCTTCCCCGCATGTTTTATGATAAACAACGATCTTTGAATGTGTGTGAAACATTTACGATCCTGTTAAAGCATTTAGCAGATAGTTTCTTGACCTGTGTTAAAGCAGACAAACAAAATCAGAAACAGTTTTTACACAGCTTTTTCATTTCTACATTTCTTTAATGTGCCTTCATTTTAAATCTAATAGCTATAAAACAGCTTAAACAAGTTTTACCAATGCATTTTGTCTGTAAATATCACAGTGTTAGCTTTCTTACTTCTGTAAATATCATAAAATTAAAAATTAAATAATAGATCATGTGTTAAGTTATATAAAGATGACACACAACAATTATGTTATGGTAAATGATAATATATAATACCATTAATCTGACTGTTAATGTACATTTTTGTAAGAAAGTATTATGTTTGATTTTTGTTATATTATATTATATTATATTATATTATATTATATTATATTATATTATATTTAAATATATATTTCATTATAACACACACACACACACACACACATATATATATATATGTATGTATGTATGTATTTATAACCATAGACTATTTTAAGGAGTAAAAGTTTGTTGTTTTTGATCATCATTCACTGTGTTTCTATTAATGACAGATCTGTACTATCAGATCAAGCTGATGTATAATTGTAGAGGCCTGTCTGTGTGTTTAAGTCTGTGATTCATCTGGTCTAATATGTACACAGGCAGGGCTGAAGTCAGTTTCTGCCTGAAGTGTGTGTGTGTAAATGTGTTTGTGAGTGTGTCGGAGTGTGTGTTAATGCACACTCAGCCGGTGTGTGCAGGAATTACTGGTTTCCTGACTTTGTACTGAAGCACAATTACTCAGAGACCAAAAACCTGCTGCCGGGATTCTGAGGCCTTAACAATCATTTACCTGCTTACTGCTTAACTAAAACAATCTCTAACTTTCCTAGTTCATATGTGAAGAGGAAAAGATGGGAAAATATCTGCGATTTAGTCACTGATATTCTGATATAATTTTACTGTTTATAGATAATGTTGACAATTGTTGTAGTATTACGGCTGTAGTGTGTTTATTTACAATCCCTCCATGTACAGAAGATTTACATGCACCATTTCAGTAATAATCTGTATTTTAAATGTTGCATACTGTAGTTCAGCCAGTTGTGAAAGTATTTATTTATTCCTTTATTTTTCCATTCTTAAGTTTTGCAAGAGCTAAATATTCATGAGCGTTGCTAAATATGTTTTGAGTCAATGATTAACCCATGACTAACAAAAGCAGGATTTCATTGAGAGTTCATGTAGAAAGGGATTCTTTCAGACCTCATACAGCTTTCATTTCTATATTTAATGAATGCTCCTTCATTTATTGTAATTTCAGTGCGGCTTTGCACAAAATTAAATTTATAAAAACAAATTGAACAATAACTTCCTCTAATAATATATTATTTTGTCTGTAAATATTATAGTATTTACTTTTGTAAATATCATGAGACTGAATTTGTTTTGAATATGTTTCAGCCATGAGTTATTAAAAATGTACAATGTAAAAGATTTTTTTCCTTTTTTTGAAAATGTAAAAATACAATAATTATTGGAGCATTTTTTACAAGAAAACAGTATTTCACTGTTTCTACTTAAAAATTTCCACCACAGGATAAAAAAAATAAAAAGGTAATTTACTTTTTATCTCACAATTCTGAGGGGGAAAAGTCAGAATTAGCTAATCTAAACTTGCAATGCGAAAAAAAAAGGCAAAATTGTGAGATAAAAATTGCAATTATCAATTGACAAAATCTTATATTCTGACTTTTTCCTCAGAAACACAAGTTGTATACCTTACCGTAATCTGACAATTATAAATCTGATAAGTTTTACTTTTTTTCTTAAGTTTGTACTATATATATATATCTATATATATATATATATATATATATATATATATATATATATAATAGTGAATATATAGTGAAAAGTCTGAATTGTGAGTTAAAAAAACCCACAATTGCTTTTTTGTGGCTTATTATTTTTTTTTGTATTCTGTGTGGCAGGAAACGGGCTTCCCGTAGTTCCATAGTTACTTCCAATTTCTTTGTGATTAATTAAAGTGTTTTTCAAAAAAAAAAAAAACATTTCAATGTAGCAGTTAGTTCATGACTAAGACCCATAGTTTCAGTCATGCAAAATGTCTTTCTCGGTTAATTGAGATATCAGATAAACACTCTAATTAGCAGAGGGCGTGATTTGGGCGTTGCTTTTACCCTGTAGTGTCCCACCGGGATCTGCATCTATTTTACAGACCACCCTGCCCCCTTCTTAATCAAGAAAATGCTTGCAGAGATAAACACGTCTGCCACCGTCACCTCACTATCAGACACCAGGGGTATAAATAACAACCCCTAACATTCTTCATCATTACAGAGATAACAGCAAGAGGACCTAAATGAGAGCACTCACACCCTGTTAGTGTTTAGAGGAACTGCAGGGGTCACACAGGGGGTCAGTAATAAAATTCAAAGGATGTAAAAGTTCATAAACAAACCGAGGGATTCTGGTTAAGGAGTAGCGAATAAGCAAAAGGAATGGAGCGTCAACTCCAGGCCCATGTGCTCGTGTTCTCCGCTATAAATCGAACTTGTGTATAGCTCTGTTCCTCTGTTATGTTCAAAATGACAGTGTACAGATCTCTACTGCACGAGAAGAACAGCAAATCAGGCGCGTTTGTTTGACAGAGGCAGGCGTGATGTTCTCGCTCTGGTCTGCGATTTACACGGCCTCAGGAATACAGCATTAATGCTTATAAACAGCCAGAACATCCGTGTTATACAGTACACTGTAAAAAATTATTTTCCAAAGTTGTAAATAAAGATTGTTAGAGTATATTTCACAAAAAATAACATTTCAGTATTAAGAATTTTCCCATTTAATTCAATGCATTCCTTGCTTGCTTGTTTTTTTTTTTTTTGTAATTGTTTGTAAACTAGATTTACTAGCAATTTAAGTAATTGGGTTTTTTACACCATTTTTTCAGTGCATGAGTAGTATAGAAGCTTGCTTCTGCTATATATTTTTTGCAATTGCAGTTGCAAGTTTATATCTCACAGATCAAAGTTTTCTTCTCAGAATTGTTACTTTTTAAATTCTGAAAAAAGTCATAAGGTGTGAGGTATAAGCTCAGAATTGCAAGACAAAAAGTCTGAATTGTGAGAAAAAAGCGGCAATGACCTTTTTTCTTTTTTATTCCAAGGTGGAAAGAAAAACAACTGAATTGCAAGATGTAAACTTAGAATTCAGAGAAAGAGTTTTTGTCTCAAAATTCTGACATTCTCAGAACTATGAGTTTATATCTCATTCAGAACAGCAAAAAAAAAAAACCTGCATTGTGAAATAAAAAGTCAAAATTAATTTTTTATTTTTTATTCTGTAGTGCAGAGGTTTATCATTGTGAAGATGCATTATAAAACATACAATAATACTGCTAAAAATGCTTTTTGGTCAGAGGATCTTTTGAGACAACATCATAGAAATATTCTCGCTTAAATACGAGTTTAAACAGAATAATTTCAATGATTTCAGTTTGTGTTGATTTCATTGGTTGAATGTAAGCAAATACTCCTTTAAATGCAAACTTTCTTAACTTTAACCTCAGAATATGAACATTTTTAAATCTATCAAAGTAAATATTAACTCAGTTCAGCTGAAAATGTCATGCCGGACTACAGACGGCTGATCTCAGATCCTCCTCCGACACCAGTTTTAATGTGCGCCGTGTCTCTCAGTGCTGTCAGCTGTGTTTGATGTACCACAGAGCTATGTTTAAAATATTCAGAACCTCTTATTGCAGTTTTGTGTCTGTCCGAAGGTGGTTTTGAGATTCTTAAGGCCTAAATTTGTTCCTGTTTTAAACCACATTTCCATTTTTATCAGGATTATGCACCTAGTCTGGAACTTAAATCAAGAGCATAACATCGTGTTTTTGTCACTGTATCTTTAAGATTGTGTATGTACCATTATCTGGTTTTCGGGGCCTTCGCTGGTCTCTCTACCTGCACATGCTTGTCTGGTTTGATGTTTTTAAAGGGATTTTGGGTACAAAACCAAGCTTCACCTGTTAAAACCAGGTAAGACCAGGATTTCAGGATGGTTTAACAGTAATTTTTTTGTCAGGCTGTTAAAGAATTTTAGGTGTAATCACATATAATCATGTTATTTTTTTTTTCTTTTCTTTTTTTTGGTGTTTGTCACATGATGCTCAGAGAATGACTTCAACCAACAAAATTAGACATCTGTCATTCTTCTGTGACATATATACTAAGGAAGTCATTTTCTTGCAGAGTTCAAAGTTTTATTCATCACATGCTTGTCTGGTGGCCCAACAGTGAGTGTTTTGTTGTGTAAGCTGTGCATCAGGCAGTAAAAAGACAATAGATGATATATATGACTGTAAAAACAGGACAATAAAAACACACAGAGGTCTCTTATAGGAAAGTGAAGCCATGCAAACTCAGTCTATCTCTCTCACACACTCACATGCACTCAGGAAAACAGACGTCGAGTATCTATTTAAGAAGTGCTGGAGTGACTGTAAACTGTTTCATGCAGTTGTATATACACTCTTGGCTCTCTCGGGTTTATAGAGACTCAAGATTGGCTCCTTTTAAGGTGAATTCCCTGTTTGCTCTCTGCATTGAACTTCTGCTGCCAAGAGCTGTTGAGAGACCATTCCAGTGAAATCTCCCAGAGAAAGAGAGAACTATGGAAAGTGAAATCACAAATAAGACCATAATCATAAATAATATCTCATTTGCTTCTTCCAGTCAGCAATGAGATCAAATTGACATAAAATACAAATCAGTCTGTCATTAAAGTATGCAAACTCTCAGATGTTTGTGAAAACAGCAAAACCAGCCTTACGAAAGTAAATGTTTAAAGGCGCTGTATGTAGGATTGACGCCGAGTGGTTGAACTAGGTATTGCAGTCCAAATTCAAAATAATGGAGAGGGTTTTTTTCAACCGGCCCCTCCTCCTCAGATTGACGCACACGCAGGTTGCCAGATTGACGACACAAACGGAACAAGTGCACTTGACGATAAATGAAATTAAATATGCTGTGTTTTCCACCAACTGGCAACCCGGGGTGCCCGAAATACAATTGGGTAAACTGGCAGTGGGCGGTTTTCACAAACCAAAACAAAGACCGACATTCCGGCCCGGAATGCACATTTTCAAAGGAGAATAACTGACTGTAGCTTTGTTTTTCAAATAAACAGATATGTTAACTTAGCATGTTTCTTAAATATCTGCAAACATATTGTGGTATTTTTATGCTTTAGTAGAGTCAAAAACATACATTTTAAAACTTACATACTTTAATATTTCTATATAAATTTTATTATAATATTAAATATTAGTATTATTACTATTTAATAATTATATATAACAATAATTATATATTTATATGCAATACATAATATGTGTATTGTATTATATATAATATATTAATAAATAGTATTATATTATAATTTTATATTATATACACATTTTAATAAGATTTATTCAAATTATTTATATTATAATATTAATGTTTTATTATAAAAATATTATTTATTTTTCTACTATTATTATACTATGATTATTACAATATTAGTATTTGATATATATATATAGCATCACATTTATATCAGAAATAATAAGCACATATAAATAATACATATCTAAAAATGAATTGAGACAATATAGTACAGAGAGATAAAATGATGTGGATGGCATCAATTTGATGAGACATATTTGAGCTCATATTGAGATCTCTGACTTTTGATTGCTTGCAGACTTTGGTATCTTGACAAATCTGAGGAAATCTTGAGAAGTCTTCTAAAAACTCTAAAAGGATTAGATATTAGAAGGATTGTGAGAACCAGAAGCAAGTCTCCTTTTGCTCTCCATTTAATCTCACTGCAGTATAGGAGAAAGAAGAAAGTGGAGATATTTAGGTGTTGTAGATATTATTTTTTTTATCTTTTTAGTTTCGGAAGATACCGGCAATAAAAGCATATATTTTATAACTCTATATGCATACTGTATCTCTTGGCTTATTTGTTTCTATTTGTATGATTTAAGACAAAGTTGATGCTAAAATCCCTCTCCTCATTTACTGCAAAAACATCTCTTTCCTCTGCTTTTCAGCACAACTAGACACAGAAGTTCAAAGCTGTTGACACACATCAACTAAATAAACCAGCCCGCTGAATGATTCCTCACCCAGATATATGATATGTGAGTAGAATAGCACAGATTTGCTGATTAGCAAAGCTTAAACATTTTGTACACATCCCATTGGCTTTCTATTCCCATTCTCATATTTTTTACATCTAACGTCCAAGAGCTCAAAAGTAAACAAATGACTTTCAGAAGACCAGGGCCTTTTATGGTGTCCGGAGCAGCTGAGATAAATTAAACTGTCAGTGTTTATTTTCCAACAAATCAGCAGTTGAGCACTCCAGCCCTTCGTCAGCTGATAAAAACACACCGACGGAGAGCGAGAGAAGAAATAGAACTAATATAAAGACAAGAAAACCCTGACTTAAAAGGATAAAACTGAAAAAAAAAGATGGAAGCAGGAGTTTACTACGTAATCCTGCGTTATCTGCATGGAAGATCTGGGTCTTGTAAACCCGTGTGGTCAAGAAGCTTGAAAGACTTTTATTAGCTTGATTTTAAAGGTCTATTTCTGGGCTAATAGATCCTCTCTGTCCTTTTAGGGAGGCGAGGAGCTCATGTAAATCAAAGCATGAAGAGAAATATCAGTCCCAACTATTGGTTACACGCTGAAGCTTGGGTGCATACAGTGGTGAGTCCATTTGTGTGTCTTACTGATCATTTCTTTCTTTTTTTCTGCCTTAAAAGGTCTGGCTGTCAGTCGTATTGTTGACTAGGGGGCCCGGAGTGTACACTGGCCCCCGAAGCGTCCACCTGATTATAGCAGTGAAAGATCACAGACATGGACTTTCAGCCTGGTCCAAAACTTGAGAAAAACTGTACTAAGCAGATTTTGATGGATGTCCCTGCTGAAAAGACCAGCATGTACAATTTCCAAACCACGGTAAGTTCAAGTGAGGTTCCCAGCAGGATTGTGCACTTTACAGAACTGAACTGGAGCAATGACCTTTTAATGCCTTTTAAATTGCCCAATTCAAAAATTAATCTGACTTCATTTCCCAGAATGCATCGCCTGTGTTGAATGTCTTTGGAATTACGATTTCTCTTCCCGTCAATTCAATTAAATTTCCTGTTTAGTTTGGCCAATGCAATTCAAATCCCAACTCATGAACTGAAATAGAGCCAATTCTGAATTTTACACAACTTTGGTTCCCACACATTTGTGACCAATGAATTTGCACAACTTTTCAATGTCTTATTATTGATTTCAGGATAAGGATAATTGAAAAATCATTTGACAATGAAACTAAATAATTTAAATATCTAATCAAATATTTTAGCTGAACACAACAGAAAACAGAAAACACAACATTTTGTATAAATGCTTTTTAAGATTTTTTTTTTTCAAGTCTGCAAAAAACCACAATTAAAATTCCCTGATTTTTCCTTATTTTTTTATAACCATAAAACCCTGTCAAGCCATACATTAAGCATATTGCATTCCCAGTGCCATGCTCTATCAGTTTAGCTTTATTAAGCTAGTTACTTGGTCAACAAACTTCAGCAGAAAAGTTCACCAAATAGACCAGCACGAAACCAGCATGCTAGTACTGGTTAAGCTGGTCTGGGTTACCATAAGTTTTCTTTTTCCCCAGACATGTCCTGGCTGGGGATTTCTAAATTGCATAAAATATCCAGGTTTTGGCTTTGTTTTCCTATTGTTTTCATACTTGCTTAAGGTATCCAGGTTTTGGCTTTAGCCAATCATGGCGTGTGAGAAGGCGGGATCTACCGAGAATGGTCAAAGCAATGCAAAAACATTTACATATAATATATGAGAACAGTAGAGAGCATGTCAACAGGAAACAAAAAAACAAAGGCCTCACCCCGGCTAAGTTTAAGGCAATTTAGATTCCCGGTCAAGGCATGTCTAGGAAAAAGAGGACGTCCATTATGGTACCCTAACAAAAATCCTGTCAGTGTGGGTTCGAGTGTGTACTGCATCTGCGTTTGGGGATTCAGCGATCGCTGCCCTGGTGGGGTGTGGCGGAGAAAGGGTGTAACGACTTGCAATGCTTTTAGCAGCCATTCAGAGAGGGACCCAGTTCTTCCGTCTCACTGCCTATTTTCCTTCCACACAGTCAAATCTTACAGTTCATTACCCAAAACCCAAGCTAAAAACGTCCTTATTGCGCGTGTTCATGCGGGTCCTGAGAGTGAACCCAAGTAAAAAAAAAAAATGAAATGCACCTCAAAGATACATGAAAACAAGAGAGGGAAGAAAGCCAGCCTTTCAATTTTAATTCATTGGTGTCAATCAAATGTTCATCTCACAAATCACAGCACTCAAATGTGAAGACAAAGAGACAGAGCTGTAACCACATAGCCACTGCATGGTCCAATCACTATAATCAGTCTAGTGATGAATCAGTTTTGAGTTTTCAATGACAGATTCCTAAAAGTTTGCATTTGAATGCTTGGAAAATATGGTTTCCACCTTTGCAGAGACTGCTCCCTTAAAGGAACAGTTCAGAATGGAAATTGTTATGAAAATTATGTCGTTCTTGTTGTATTTTCAAACCAAACATGACTTTCTTTCTTACAATGAAATACAATCTAGTTCATGTCAGGACGAAGAAAAAAATAAAAATCTAAATGTAGTCCATACAACGTGTGTTACTGTATTTCAAGTGCTTCTGAAGGATACATAAAGGTCGTCTTTTGTACAGAACAAACATGTCCTGAAGAAAAAGTTATTCACAAAGTATGTTCAACCTGCTGTGACTGCATTGTTGATTAAGGTGAACCCGACATCTTTGATTTATGAAACAAAATTATACAGACTGTGGGTGTGTCTCTGCAAACAGAGAACCGATTCGTTTTCACAGATTTGATTGACAAGACTGATTCATCTGATGAATCAGCCTGTTTGTCGTCATATAACCATAATAGAATGCCAAGATTTTCAATGAATAACAAGGTATTGATTGAAATTCAATTCCTGTTTCTCACACACAGCTATCGTATGACTTGGAATATAGTGCAAAACAGGTATGGAACTACTGTTTATGCTGCTTTTTTACAAAAAGCTTGTCTACATAACAATGTAGAAAATTAGTAAATGCTACAACTTAACACCTAAAGTGTACAGTATGAAAAAAAGACATCATGTTGAGATTAGATTTGCTATAAGATAACATTAGGTTAAATTGTTCAGGTGTCGTGATGCAAAGGGTCTGTTTCTCGTTACGAAAGCTATCATAAACGGAGAATATTATAAACCAATGGTTCGGACTACTGTGAGGTGTTTTTGGAGTCTATTTGAGCTTGATGTCCAGGGTTCATGGTTATTGGATGCAAAAGAGATCCATAAAAAAGCCATTTAAAAACAGGTTTTGGAATGACCTGAGAGTTTTTACTATACCCTTAAGATCACATTTTCCTTATGAAGCTTCCAAATTTAAAAGAGAATCCACATAGGCGTTGCTAAACATGTTGCAGTCCACCTGATCTCAAGGCAAGCCCGTACAAGCACAACCTGCTTGAGCTCTCGTGTTCATTGCGCACTCCTCTGCAGATAGCTGGTCATGCTGAAATAAACCCCGTTGTTTTTTCCCGAGTCACAACATGCCTCCCCAATTTTGGGCCCTTTGTGTGTTTTCATGTGACCGGCCCTCCATCACGACGTCTTAAGGCACTACCCGTCTAGACAGAGCGGAGGCTGAACATGCCTGATTCAGTGCGCTCCGTCCAGATCCGGGGAAGCTCTAGCTGGTGTCTAAAAAAAGCCTCTCTCTCCCCTGAACTTCCATAAATGATGAGCTCTAAAGCCTGCGCCGGTGTAGCCCTGCGCGTTCCCAGACGCACTGCCGCAGGGACGCCTAAATCATTCACAGACTACTGTGGCTTTGGAAAAGAAAAGTTCTCGTTCGCCACATATTGCCGTCTACGTTGAAGTAGAAGATTAAATTGGCATGGCTAGTTTAGTCATTGCTTGTCTTAACTCAAGACCGACTGTTTGAATTCATGGTGCCCCGGATCCGTGTGGGACCTTCATTCCAATGGAATGGGTCCAAAACGTTAGATTAAGAAGCAGCTTTGTGGAAAAAAAACGCACATCTATTGGCAAACAGGGAAGTGTGAATGATGAAGAAAGACAAGCGGAAGTGAAGTGGAGGTCATCGAAGGAAGGGAAGGCAGCAGGAATTATACACTGAGCATAAAGACAGGACAGAACTCCATTGTTCGGAGAAGAAGGAAAGACACTTGGGGGGGGGATTTTCCTATGGAAGGACAGCCACACCAAATGTCTCCACCAACTCTGATAATGTTGGGTATTTTGTCAGATTGATTTTCTAAATTTCCGGCCAATAATTAGAAACCAATAATAAATTTTCATGTTATAAAATGTTAAAATGATAAAAAAATATTTAATAATTGTAAGTCACTTTGGATAAAAGCTATCTGCTATATACATAAATGTAAATATAATCAGTTTTAATATGTGGTATTTTTAAAATTATATGTTATTTTAGTTAAATTCAAAACAAAACTAAAAATAAATTTTAAATGCTAAATGGCTTTTCAAGTTTCCCTGCAGCACAGTGTTATGTTAGTATCATTTAAGATTTTAATAAATATTACTTTTATTTCAGTTTTAGTTAACGGGAGTACATCGTTAAAATAATTAGGAAAAGAAAAATTTTTTTAACAAAAATGTTTTTTTTAATGTCATTAATTTTTAGTTTGAGTTAACTATAAAAACCCTGCTGCAAGTAAATTTACGGCAGACACAGAAGTGTCCAGTACAGCAAGTAAAAATTGATATTCGTGTTTTGAGATCTGCAAAATATTATATTTAACAGGTTAGTTCTCCGTATGATTATTGCTTTTTAGTTAATAACTTTAAGTGGAAAGTTAGATGACAGCAGAGGTTAATCTAAATGTAAAAATATGGGAAATTATCATACACAGTTAAAAAAATTCCAACATCAGCCAAAATAAATAAATACCAATATACTCTATATATCTAGGGGGTTAGGATATAATTATATTGATCTGTTTTGATTGATCAGGCTGGTGTATGGGACACCTATACGGTTCTCTCTTCCCAGGCGGATTCGCCGCAGACCAGACATCCCAGGAGGCCACGGGGTGTCTGGGACATGATGGTCACGACCTCTAACATCTTCTAGGCCTCTGCTGCCTGAAAGTGACAGCTCTTGGCTTCTTCACGGTGAAGAGAAAGCCTGCGTGGAATGGTTTCTTCTCTGCAACGCAGTACTGCAACAAAAACTTCTGGTTTCCGTGCTGAAAAGACACTGCTGTGTGTGTTTTGGTTACGACAGTTGTGGGATTCAGGCTTCTTCGGCCCAAAAACACCACTCTCTGAATGTACCTTAATGTTCTTGCTATACAAGCGTTGATTTTCACAGTGCTTTTAATAAAATGCAGCAGAACACATTCAAGGGGTACTATTGCATGGTAAACAACGTTTATAGTTAGTAATGAAACTAAAATCGTAATCTAGTTAATATATTAATGAAAGCAGTGATGATTGCGAAACAATTACAAAGTCAATAATAATTAAACCAATATAAATAACAATATACCTCTATTTATTTTTGTAATATTCCATGAAAAAAACACACCATTTACTATCCACTTTCATAAATACAACTACTCAATTAAATGATTCTTTTCCCTAATTGTAAATTTAATTGGAATAATAAAGCATTCGTTTTTGCCTGAAATAATGAATATTTCCAAAGAGTTGCTGTTTTAATAATAAAGATAATAATTTCGTCCTATGGACAAAACTAAGGATTATTTCATATTATTTCCTAAAGTAATTTTCAAAAGATTAATTTTAAGTGGTTTAGGCGAGCATTAAGATTGGTGTACGGCTTGCACCCTATAAAGAGACTAATCACACAGGGTTTTGGTCCTCCGTGTTATTGGTTCGCTTCGGGTGCACTTTTATGGATAGTTAAATATTTTATATTTATCCTATTTGTAGATATTTTTTCTATATGTGTCATTCTTCTCTTTTCCTCAGAGAGGAGGTGCTGCAGGTACCACGTGGAGCCGCGCGTTTTCACCTAAAAGCAGGAAAGAGGTCCCAGAGTCCCTCGACATCCCCCGCATGTCTTGGTTTCTCTGTCCCTCTCTCTCGCCTCAGTGAAGCCGGTCCGATCGGGCGTTAGCCTCATCGCAGTGCTAAAACACTCTCTTCCTGCAACCCCCTCTGTTTCTCGGTGTGCTGTTGCACCGCCCTCATTTCCGCACCCAAACAGAAAACCACTTTGAAAATCTCAGGAAAACAGGAAAGATCACGCGCCTCATCCTTTCACTGGGTTTGTGGTTTGATAACGCTCAAAACAAACACATAATGCCAATAATTGACACAAAATTACTCCATTGAGTTCTGTAAATTTGAGCTTGTGGATCTGTTCACATTACGGTCCGTGTTCGGGTCTTTAAATTGAGTATCAGAGAGTATTTTTTTTGGGGTGTCACCAAATGCAGTATCTGATTAATTAGCAGAGATCATCTCCATCGGCCCATGTCATGGGTACAAGACTACACGCTAAAATCACAGGTCCCTGGACAGGAAGCAGAAACGTCTGATTTTTCTGTGTATATTTTTATCAAAAATGGTTATGGCACAAAAACTGTGGTAACTAGCAGGTCCATCTCTACCTACAACTCTCAGACTACAAAGATTATTTTTGTAATATCTTATATTTTGCAATAATATATTATATGTGTGGGTGTTGGGGGTGTGTGTGTGGGTGTGGTGTGTGTGTTGTGTGTGTGGTGTGTGTGTGTGGGTGTTTTAATACTTACGTCATGAAAAAAATCAATAGTTTTACATCATAACAAACTTTTTTTTTAATTTTGTTTTCAATGTACATAATTAAGATGTTTTTAATGGTTCTTAATTCAAAATGCATTAAGGTACAGAATCTGGGTGGCACCTTTGTTTGTTGGCTGATTTACGTATAAATGTTGTATAATGTAGAATTAGCACAAGTTAAAGTATCTTATATTATTTAGGTGATAACTTCGTAGGATTTTTATTTATTATTATTTTATTTTTTCAAACTAATTTTACTGAAGTAAACAGTCAGTGATAAAAGACATTACCAACTACGGAACCAGTTGTTTTTAGTATGATGATAAATTGTTGTAAGTACACAACCCATGTCATTTACTTCATATATAATATCAAACTAAGAATATAATATAATATTCAAATTAAAGTATTCTTACAGGGCTTCAGATAATCCAACAACAACAACAACATAAAGTATTCAAGCAAACATTCAGAAAAAAAACATCTAAAAATGTAAATAAAACTACTTTTTAGTTTTTATATTATATTTTTAAAAAAATCCATCTCCTAACAAAATGCATTTGGTCCAAGGCAGCAGGAAAATCATATCACATGTGTTTACAGATTAAAACAATTGAAAAGTCCGGGTTTTCTGTGCCTTCAGGATATTACCATAATTTTTGTAATAGGCGCACAGCACTAATTAGAGATAGTCATCTCACTAGTCTTAAGGTAGCTGCACACATTCTATCCTGCCACTGAATTATACAGGAAATGCAGCTTTGTGTTCATTACAGTGAGAGTTTGTGGTGAAAGAATGACACAGAGATGTGGTTTTCTGATTGATCACATGAGCTCAGAGAGATCTAGTGCTGCCCTAAAATCAGGGGTAAAAAAGTCTTTCTACATCTTAAGCCTTATAAATCAATTCCTTGGAGATGCCAAGCTTAAGAACAGCCTGTCCTCGACACGAGGTGTTTACATACTGTTGGGGTCTCCTCTCTCTCAAAAGTCTTCGTTTTCCTTTTTTCCAGGCCCCTCTCTCCCACACCTCCCCCAGGCCGACCCTCCCTCGCTCTGTGGAGGAGGACAATCTACTGGAGGAACGATCGGGACTGGCCGCAGCCCAGAGCAGAGAGAGAAATACTGTAGAGTGAAGTTCTCCTGACTGTGTGCATGTTGTAGAACAAAAGAGGTCACATGAACAGTGGATGAAGAAAACGTTTGATTGATCATGAACACACCTGCAGTGAGGAGAGAGTTTGTTTGAGTGGTAGCTCCCGCATGACGTCAGACGGAGAGGGTGGGGGTCTCTCTCTCTGCAACCAGGGGGTCAAGGGCAACATGTTCCCAACAAACACAGAGAGAAAACAAATATCTGCAACCCACAGCAGGGGAGAAATGTTGGAGGGAGCTGAGGGGGTCTGCTAGAGAACGAAAATAGCAGGAAAAATGACCTTCCTCTTGCACAGTGTCTCCAACGCTCCTAAATTTAGGGTCTCTGAGTAAGTTTTTTGAGAGAGAAAAAAAACATGGGGAAATTCTATTCTTTTCCTCTCTCAATTTAGTTTCAAACTAAATAAACAGTGCACAGTAATGGACTAAAACTGTTCATTTGCATGGTCGGAGCAGAGCAAAATAATTGAAACAAAACCCAACAAACAAACAGTTTAGTGTCCATTTTATTTAACGTTTTTTGCCAAAACAATAAAACACTCAAATAAACTATACTGAAACCCACTAAACTAAAAAGCAGTGCAGTGTTAAAATTGAATTTGTATTGCCAAAGCAGTGCTAAACTAAACCAAACTAAGTAAAATAACTAAATTAAACAACAGTGTGGTATAAAACATGAATTTCTATTGCCAAAGCAGTGTTAAACTAAACAACAGTGCAGGGAAAAATTTGAATTTGTATTGCCATAGCAGTTGTAACATGTTGTGCAGTACTAAGCACACAATGCAGAAAGTCAACAACCAGAGTCTTTAATAATAAATCCAACGGGAATTCTCAGGAGAAACCATGATACAACTACTGAAACATACAAACAATACCAGACAAGGAACTGATTAAACTGAGGGCTTAAATAGACAGATGATTAACAGAATCAGAGCAGGTGAGAAGGAATGAATAACTATAAATGAGTGGAGGGAAAATGGGAACAAAGGAAACTGTGTCAAATTAAACAAGGAACACAGAACTAAACCAAAACAGAAAATAACCCTGACAGCAGTGCTAAACTAAACTAAAAAATGTATGAATTTGTATTGCGCCAAGCAGCATTAAACTGAACTAAACTGAAATAAACAGAAGTGCCATATAAAGTTTGAATTTGTATGCCAAAGCAGTGCATAACTAACATATTAAAGCTAACATAACTAAATGAAACAACAGTGCAGTTGTTTTGCTTTCAATGTCTCTTGTGCAGAAGCCCTGCTCTGAGGTCAGTTTTGTGTTGTAACTGCAATGTCATATTCATCTCTGCTCCAGCTCAGGCTTTCCCATGAACACATGACCACATGACTAACAGCTCCACGACCTCGAGTCCCCAGTGAGGTTGAACCCACTGAGCCGGGACAGGAAGCACTGCTGGTGTTCCACCCAAATGTTCTGCCTTCCTCTGTGACCCGTTATCCCCGTTTACAGTGAACTGATCCACACACACACACACACACACACACACACACACACACACACACACACACACACACACACACACAGCATGGGAATCCCAGCACCTTCACACAACATCTCAGGATATATTTAGATTCAGACATTAAACTAAAACACCCCTGAAGCATGTTTTCCACCAGTTAAAATGTTCCAGACAGTGTGGATTAAATGTGTACAATGAAGAACAAGTTGCTGGATTTGTGTCCATGAATTTTGAATATTCCAGATGTGTTCTTGTCTTCAATCTTAACAGTGTTTTTAGAGGATTTCTAAATGCAATGAAAAGATGAAAGAGTTTGCAGTTAGTAGGAAGTAAATATCCTTGACCACACTTCTATATTCCACTTTAAAGGTTATATTCGGATTTACCTGCCTCTAAAGGTTTAGTCATAGGTTTAGATTTTATTGTTGTTGAAGAGAGAAGGAGAGCAGAACTAATGGCCTTTACCTTTTCTTTACGTCTATGGGACATGATCATATCACCTCCTCCTAGGGGTCAAAAGTCACATGGTTCCATGTGTCTAAGACCTTTTCACTGACCATCTACAAGCATAAAAAACATCAAGAGCTTTTTTCTAAACAGCATAAAGCTGTCTCAAAGCACTAGATCCGATCAGATTAGCTGGCTTCTACACAACATCACTGGAGTCACAGGAAGCAAGGTCGTGTTTACAAGTTCCCAAAGCACTTCTGAAGAAGAGAAGTCACTGGATTTGTCAAAGTTTGCAGTGGCTAGACTGTTCTGGGTCGTTTCTAGGATGTTGCTATGGGGTTAGAAAAACATTCAGAGTGCTTATTTTTTTAATTTTCTATGCAGTTGCAAGGTTGCAGTGGCTAGATGGGGGCTACGGTTGTTAGGGTGTTCTAAATAGAGTTTAGTGCTATGCAGTTGCCAGGGCATTGCTTTGTGTTTGCTAAAGTGTTTTTATTGGTTTTATGTGATTTTGCTAGTGTGTTTTGGGTTGTTGCTAGGGCGTTGCTAGGTGGTTGCTAAAGTGTTCTAAATGGGGTTTAGTGCTATGCAGTTGCCAGGGTATTTCTTTGTGATTGATAAAGTGTCCTGAGTGGTTTTATGCCATTGCTCTGCAGTTGCTAGTGGGTTTTGGGTTGTTGCTAGGGCATTGCTAGGTGGTTGCTAAGGTGTTTTAAATGGGGTTTACTGCTATGCAGTTGCCAGGGCATTGCTTTGTGATTGATAAAGTGTCCTGAGTGGTTTTATGCTATTGTTCTGCAGTTGCTGGTGTTGTTTTGGGTTGTTGCTAGGGCATTGCTAAGTGGTTGCTAAGGTGTTCTAAATGGGGTGTTACTGCTATGCAGTTGCCAGGGCATTGCTTTGTGATTGATAAAGTGTCCTGAGTGGTTTTATGCTATTGTTCTGCAGTTGCTAGTGAGTTTTGGGTTGTTGCTAGGTGGTTGCTAAGGTGTTCTAAATGGGGTTTAGTGCTATGCAGTTGCCAGGTTATTGCTTTGTGTTTGCTAAAGTGTTCTGAGTGGGTTTAGGCCTTTGCTATTCAGTTGTTAGGGTGTTTTGGGTTGTTGTTAGATTGCTGCCAAGGCTATTTGCCAACCTAAATCCAAAAAGCAAGAACCAGTGTTTTCCAAATTGTTTTTTGTGCATTGCTATGCAGCTGATAGTGTGTCTTTGGTGTTTTTCTGGTTTAGTGCTTTGCTATGTGGTTGCCAGGGCATTGCTTTGTTTTTGCTAAAGTGTTCTGAATGGTTTTATGGCATTGTTATGCAGTTGCTAGGGTCTTTAGTGTAGTTGCCAGAGCTGCAACGAGCAATTCTGAAGAACAAAAGTGGGTGGATTTGTTAAAGCTTGCAAGGTTTATACGGCTGATTCTATGAAAGTGAACCAGATATGTTGCTAGACTACATGGTTCCTGGCATTGGAGGGGCGGGTTTGTTGATCAAGTTAGTTTGAACTTGATTTTGGGGAAAAACTGTTTCATCTTTCCCTTTTATAAATACAAACTTACAGCACTGCTAACATCCTCAGATTACAGTCTCCGTTTCTCAGGCTGTGTGTTTCCTTTTGGAGCTTTGAAGAGTCTGTTTAAGATAAGATATCTCAGTGTAGGACGTCCTCTCCCAATCACGAGCCACCGCTAACTATTTATAAACTCTTACAGGGCAGAAAAATGGAAATACTCACTCTCTCCCCTCACTAATGTGTGCATGTGAGGTAATATCACCTGTCTCCTTCATCAGGGACAGTTGGATTGGACATAAGGAAACTTCCTGCTCTCCGGATCAACACAAGAGGTCGTTTGCAAGCACCAACCTCGCGCTAAAGAACATTAATCAGAGATGTGAAACCATAACACATGCCATCTCTGTTTATATCTCTCTGTCTCTATTGCACTCTTCCCGCTGTCATCTGGATTACGTCTATGAGCTGTCAGTGATAAACCACAGGCCCACCTGAAAATCTCTCCTTTGCTCTCGGCATGTTTAGATAACCCCCCAGTCTAAGTTTCCAAACTATTCAGTGTGTGTAAAATTGCAACAAAAACACAAAGAAACTATTTTAATTTCTACAATATCTGATGCAACTCAATTGCTTATCAAAATGAAATCCCATATGTTAAAAAACAAACTCTTGCAGAGGGGTTTGATCAACAAGAATGACAGAGTTTTTAAATTCTAAACCAATCAAGGACACTGGTAAAAAAAAATGTTTAAAAGAAATGTTAGCGGTACTTATCTGTGCAAATCTGAAAATTTAAAGGTGTTCTCGGTGTTTTCTCTCTTTTTATTACTATAGGGTGTGGGTGGATGGTTGGTAAGTGTTCTTTGTGTTTTTTAACAGGTTGGTAGGGTGTTTATAGGGGATTGCTAAGGGTGACTTGAGTGTTTTTGTGTATTGCTATTCGGCGAGAGTGATTTGACCAAGTACAACATGTTCCTGGAAACAACATTCTTGTTGATCCTTAAACACATTCCATTCAACCAATCAGAATCAGATATAACTTTAGGAAATATCCGGTTTTAGGCTTACAGTCAGGGTTGGGTGCTTCTACACCCTTGTTAATCAGCTATCATTTCCCACTGATTTTAGGAATAAATTATAGGGTTAGGTTTAGGGGAAGGGATTGGGATTGGGGTTACGTCTATATTTTTGGAAAATATAAAATGTTGATCCAGGATAATCAAAAGATGTTGATCCAAGAACATGTATTGGCAAAATCACGGCGACCGTTGCTATTCGGGTACCAGGACACTGTTATGCAGTTGCTAGGCTGTTCTGGGTGGTTTCTGTGTGAATGCAAAGGTTTTCTCAGCATCCACTCTTTTTGTTTGTTTACTGTGAAGTTTCTAGATTGTGAGTGGTTGCCAAGGTGTTGCTATGTGGTTGCCAAGCTGTTTTGAGAGTTTTAGCATGTTGCTATGTAGTTGGTAGGCTGTTCTGGTTGTTTTCTAGGTGGTTTCTTTGCAAATGCAAAGGCTTTTCAGCGATCTCTCTTTTTGTTTGTTTACTGCAGTGGTTCCCAAACTGGGGGGGCGTGGCAAGGCTGAGGGATAGTGTCCAGTCAGCAGATTATTTTGCAAAAGAAACCTCTGCAGGGTGATAAAGACTACACTGTGTAATTTTCCCACTTATCATGCCGCCACTCGCCTGATAAGTAAATAATTGAACGCAAAATATTAATTTGAAATATTTTAATGACCTCAACATGACTCGCAATATGAGCGCTTGAGCGCTCCATTATCAGTTGTGGTTGTATCAATAACAGACCACTAAATGGCGTGATTGAAGAATCAGAGTTGTATTGCAGTGAGTCATGTAGAAATATAAATGAACAATGCATGGTTCTGCTATAAGCATGTAACGTTAAGTGACAAGTTTGTGAAAATACTGCCAGTGCCAGGTTCATAAAGCAGATGATGAATTTACTTAAAGGAACACTCCACTATTTTTGAAAATAGGTTCATTTTCCAACTCCCCTAGAGTTAAACAGTTGAGTTTTACCGTTTTTGAATTCAGTCAGTTGATCTCCGGGTCTGGCGGTAGCACATTTTAGCTTAGCATAGATCATTGAATCTGATTAAACCGTAGTATCTCACTCAAAAATTAACAAAGAGTTTCAATATTTTTCCTATTTAAAACTTGACTCTTCTGTAGTTATATTGTGTACTAAGACCGACGGAAAATAAAAAGTTGCAATTTTCTAGGCCGATATGATTAGGTACTATACTCCTCATCCCAGCCATAATAATCAAGGAACTTTGCTGCTGTACCATGAGTGCAGCAGGCTCAATGATATTACGCAGCACCTGAAAATAGTCCCCAGCTAGTTTGTGCAGTTGCAGAGTTGCAGCTGGCAAAATTTCAGTCACTGCGTAATACCATTGTTCCTGCTGCACCCATGGTACTGCAGCAAAATTAGGGGAGTTTGGAAAATGAGCCTATTTTCAAAAATAGTGTTCCTTTAAGATTAACAAATACCAAAACAATGTATCTACACAGACACGAGCGGTGCGACATGATAAAAGCAAATAGAATCCAGTAATGTTCTATCAGTGGATGCGGCACGACGCGACACGACAAATCCGTGACATTAAACTGATGCCCCGTTCTATTTCTGACGAACTCCAGCGCTCTGACACAAAGGACAGCTGGATTTGCAATGTTCACTTTGTCTCGTCCAGTGTGGTGAAAAGACAAGAAACTATGACTAGGCATATCTCGTCCTCTGATTCACCAGTACAAATGTTGGTAAACAAGTTAATACGGCAAGTAGGCTAGTTAAGTAGAACTATGTTAATCACAATATTTCAAATGGTTATATATAATTTTGCAATCAAGGTCATGTCTGAGAGGGTGCATATATATTTTCATAAGAGAATCATAAAAAGACAAAAAAAAAACTGCAGAACTGTTTTCAGCATTAAAATAATCAGAAATGGTTACTGAGCAGCAAATCAGCATATTAGAATAATTTCTGAAGGATCATGTGACACTGAAGACTGGAGTAATGATGCTGAAAATTCAGTTTTGATCACAGGAATACAGTATATTTTAAATTGACACATTTCACAATATTACAGTATTTTTAATGACTAAATGCAGGCTTGGTGAGCATAAGAGCCTTTCTAAAAATAACAAAATGGAGGGGTGGGGGGCCTGAAAATATTTTTCTATGAAAGAGGGGCCCGGCAGAAAAGTTTGGGAACAACTGGCTTACTGTGAAGTTTCTAGGGTGAAGAGTCAGAGTGTTGCTAAGCGGTTGCCAAGCTGTGTTTTAGTATGTTGCTATGCAGTTGTTAGGCTGTAATAGCATCATTTATGGGTCTGAAACAGCAGACAGGGCGGGAGATCTGATCATGGGTCAGGTTTGCCCATCATACACTAATGATGACTGACTCACGAGAATGAAATTTTCTCTTTTTTTATCATGTGGTCTGTGTTTCTCTGTCCATCTCTTTGTGTTTCTCTCAGCTGCATGAACGCTGCAGCACAGGCAGTGGGTGGAAATAATCTCATTAAATATGAAAGAACTTGAACAGAGGAAAGAAGAAAGAGGGAGTGAAAAGAGGAGAGGAGAGGTTACTGAAGGTCATTGTCTATGTGTGTGTAAATGGTTATGCAGTGAATAAATCTCAACACGCTTCTCCAGAGAGTTCTTTGAGTAAGTTTGATGTAATCGTTGTCGTGTCATGTTTCCTGTTTGGACAGAGGTGGGGGACTCAGATGACGGACATCCCACTGGACAAACAGGAACTTGAGATCGGATTGATCTTCACAATCAACAGCAAAAACTTGATAATTATGTCTGATGTGTTGATGGAGAGTCTCTACAGTCTACTGTGACAAGAACATCCATGATTTAAAGCTCAGATTAAAATATATGTATATAAAGAAAGAGCAATAATCAGGTGAACTTGGGGTCATATCATAAAAAACTCATGTTTTTTCCTTGATCTTTTGAAAAGTACCATGTATATTTACTCAGACTGACAGTGATTGAACTGCTGGATGTCATTAAATTGCTGTACTGTTTTGTGTTAGTAGATGTTGCTGCTTCCCATTGCTGCTCATTTGCATAAAAAGGTCAACTTTGTGCCAGATGGCTGCTCAAATTGACAGCCTTGCTGAGCAAAAGAGACTTAAAATGAAAAACATAAAAAAATCTTACTAACCCCAAACATTTGAATGGAAGTGTACTAAAAAAAAGTAAAAAATTGTCATGTAATAGTAAATCATGGCTGTTTTGGTTGCGCAAAACAATGACTAAGATCATAAGAAGACTTTCGCGAAGTGAAGAAGTGTAGAGTATGACAGTCAAGTTAGAGAATATCTTATTCCACTTAAATAATAAGAAACACAACATTGCTGTAGTGTGTTCTGCCCAAAACAACCAACATAAACTCAAACAAACACATCAGAACACCACAAATTCCACAATTATTACAGAAGTGCAGTTATTTACTCGCGTGATATGAATCTGAATGCCCTGAGAATCAATTACAACAAGCAGAGTCTGATTACATCAGGAAAATGGAAATTAGCCATATATGGACTCGATGACCAGGATGAGGAAGTTGAATCATGGAAATCTGAATACATCATTTTACTTGTGTTGGCAAGAGAGGTTCTTACCTAACACCCGAGGAATGAATAGAGAGAGACAGAGAGGCTAATGACTGGAGTGTTTCGTTTACCCATCAGTCTGTCGATTACTCCGAAACATTTCTAACTCTTTTGGAGTTACGTTTACAGCAGAAATTACTTCATAAACAAAAATTAAACATTTAAAAATATATATTGTGTTTTTCCCCCCTTGGCCTTGGCAGGTGGAAATACTGTTATGTTATGTTATGTTATGTTATGTTATATTTTGTTTTTTTCTTTTGTTGTTATGTTATGTTATGTCATGTTATGTTATGTTATGTTATAAACTGCATTTATTTAATTAAAAGTAGTAAAAATAGTAATATTGTGAAATACTAGTGTATTTTTTTAAATGTTATTTATTTCCTTCTTTCAAAAACATTTAAAAATCGTAATTATTCCAAACTTTTGACAGCCAGTGTAGGACAGCAATACAATGTGATACATCATTGTCCTTTAAAGAATCCCAAAGAGTCCAAAAAAACATGGTAGCATCACAGTACTTTTTGAAAGGGCGGTATATATACTTGGCTCTGAAACTGGCTCTGAACTCTGAAAACTCTTCCATCATGATGAATTTTATATCCTCATTGTGTCTTAATGCAGATCACAGAGATGGAGAAGTGTGTGTAGCCATCCCGCAGGTCTCTCCAGGCTTCGTTTCGGATCAGAGCTGTCCCGTTGAGCTCCACTTAACAGGTTGTAAATATTTCATGCTCGCACAGAACTGCCACTTTGAGTTCAGAGATATAGACGAGCGGCAGTCGCCCACAGCTCTCTAAACTCCACAGAGCCTGCATCATTCAACAACTCTATTTCTCTCCTTTTTTCTTAAATATGTTTTTCCCTCGAACATTCTTTATTTAAAAAAAAAGAAGGAATGGAAGGTTGCTGGTTTGATCCCAAGGTGAGAGAAACGAACATTACTGTGCCCTGGAGCGAGACGCTTGGGATTGCATTTTGGAAAAAAGTGTCTGCTAAATGATGCCGATTGTAATTTGTAATGGGTCATATGACATAATTTTTTAATTATTATTTATTTGTGTTTATTTAAAAACAGTAACAAATAACCATTTTGGTTATTTTTTACTTGTTTTTAAATATTTAAACCATGGCTGAATAAATGTGTTTTATATATTTTTCCTTAAATTCTTGAGTGCCTTGGATTGATATGTTTTTTATTGGTTATTTAAATTGGCAACTTTTTATCTCAAAATTCTGATGTTTCTCGCAATTTTGAGTTTATATCTCACAATTCTAACTTTTTTTTTTCTTTTAAATATAAGTTAGAATTGTAGGATAAAAAGTTGCTGTTACCTTTTTTATTTTTTATTCTGTGGCAGAAAAAAACTAACTCTGAATTGTGAAATGAAACTTAATCCTGAGAAGAAAAGTCAGAATTGTGATATAAACTTGAATTTCTGAGTTTATATCTTGCGATTCTGATTTTTTTCAAAATGGCAAAAATCAATCAATCAACCAATAAATAGCTTTTTTATCCCATGACAGAAACAAGCTTCCATAGTTATTTGCCGTTTTAAACCACCTTTCTTTAATAACAGCTTGCAAAGCTGCATCATATTGTGACAGGTTCATAAAACAATATGCACCAAGATTGTTAATATTGCATTAAATGAAAAGGTAATCTGTTAAATCTGCAGAGCTGCAGTTTCTAAACAACACAAGGTTTGACGGATTTGTACACATTGTTTTATTAAATCATTGGTTGCTCTGTTGCTGAATTGTGAAAAAAAAAAATAAGAAAAGTAAGTGTGATTCATTTTCTACACATCATCAAACCTGTGTGAAATTCTGCAGCGGGTCATAAATTTGGGTAAACGAGTTCTTTCAGTTTTGCTGTTGACTTTGTTTGGGGGATACAAGGCATTGTGGGATGCTAGACAGATTTCGTGCTTATATCATGATGCAATCCTTAAAGAAAAGAAAACTCCTCCACGCTGGGATAACGAGCGCTTTCCTGGTTGGAAATTCCACTCGTTATTCATCACCCGCGCCACATTCCAGTGCAGTGACATCACAATGAGAGACTCTCATCTACAAATCAAATTCCCGCGGCTTAAACTCTCCTTTCCTTTTGTTCAGTGCAGGTATGTCCATAGAGAGAAATGAGGAGGAATGCATGCATGAGATTATATGCAAAACCTAATATTATGCAATGCACAGGTTTGTGCCATCCAAACTGCCTTTCGCACAATAAAACCATTACAAAAGTCAGAAAATGAACAAACCTATAACCTAAAAAATGCCATTGTCAATGATAATGGCCAAAATAACTACTGAAACATGGGTAATTCTCTCAAATATGATATTTTGCCATGAGGTCAGAATGGTTAAGTAATCATTAGTGCTTCCTTTGTTTTGTCGCATTCATGAATATGTAGTTATGGAAATGTGTCTTGCGTTAGGTTTTTCTCACTGAATCAGTGCAGACTTGAAAGTTTTGGAAGAATCCCGAGGATTTTGCATCTTTCTGGTGCAGGTAAAATACTGTCATGAAGCGATTGAATCATTTAGAAGAGTCAATATTTTTGGCTTTCTGTTTCTTAGATCTGCTAATACAAACATAACAGGTTTCATATGATCGGCGTGCTTTATGAAACACAACACTGTGGAAAATTGCTTATTGTGTCCAGCTGGTAGCTCTGGAGGCGTGTGTACGTGTGAGACAGAAGATGATTTTTCATTATGAGCTGCACTATTCTCTATCTTTATGAGAGCTTCAGCAAAGTAGAATTCTGATTTTTACAGCATATACAGCCATAAAGCATAAATATATACAGTACAAATAATCTCCCCTTATATTATTTGCAACACAGCATACAGTACACATCTCAGCTGTAGTTTATTGGCACTGACCTCCACAGCTCATATCAGGAAGGAGGACCATGGCACCACAGCGGAGACTTTTCATCAAAACTTGCAAGGAACCTGGGGAAAGATGAGTATTTATGGTTATTTATAGTAATTCTTGTTAAACAATAGCGTCCTCTTGTGGGCATAATGTTAATTTGCTATGATAAACGATAAACATTTCAAACAGTAGGCCTAGCACACTAACATTACCTTGTTATCCCATGACCTATTTACCTTGCAGTTAGAGAGTAGAGACTAGTTTAAAAATGGTCATTTTTAAATAATTTGATGCAAAAGTAGCTTCAGAAAAAGTCATAAATTATGTAATTATTCTGTTTAAATGTAAAACTACGCTTCAGCTGTCGGTATCATATATATATATATATATATATATATATATATATTTCTGTGTATCTATATATATATATATATATATATATATATATGGTGTGTGCTCATCTGCAATACATCTATAGGACGTTTCCTATCAGATGTCAAATAGATGTTCAGAAAATTTCTTTAAGATGTTTATGATTTAGAATGAATGTAAAACTGACACCTTAAAGGGGTCTATTACATCTAAAGGACGTTTCCTATCAGATGTCTAATAGACGTTTAGAACAGACGTCTTGCAGACGCACGTGTGCAATTCTGCACTTTGTTCTCATCTCATTTTCAACCATAAACAGCAGATGGCGCTATCTGCTAGAACAACTATACAATGACATATCAGCTGCTGTTATGTTACTGCCCCTGACCCCTTACTGACCTCTTGTGCAATGGATTGTATTTTGAATCAGTTAGGGTAGAGAAGGGAGAAAACATATAGTATATATATTCATATATTCAACCCAAATAGTAAGAATACATTTGATGGAAAACAAAGGATGTTCATAATAGAATAATTTAGCCATGCAACCTGGGGCGTTTTACCCCTGTTGACATTTGAAAAAAATGTTATATCATTTTGTAAATATAATTATATTTTTCTTAAACTACACGTAATCCCTATCTACAGGCCTTACTATTCTCATATCATATAACTGTGATGTTCTACAAAACAACCAGCTTTAACACACTTGTTTTCTTACTGCTGTAAATTAGATCATTTGCTGTGAAATCCGTTTTTTCTCTCAGGTACATCACCAGTGTAAGCTTCATGGTGAGCACGTCTACAGCACTCTTGTCAATGTAGTCCATAGTTACAACATTTAAACATTTAAATCGACTTACATCAGTCAAATTCAGTGAGAACATTTGGTTCAGTAACACAATTTCTCCATATGTGTCTCTCTCTGCCAGAGAGAGAGAGTCTCTAGCCAAATCAATAACTCATCACTGGTCAGTTGTGAGTTTGAACCATGTGTGTCTATGTGTGTTTAGGTCAGGGTTTGGATGTTGGGAATATAAACCAGAGAATTTCTGCTGTTTTCAGCACACACACACACACACACACACACGTTGGTATATGTGGTTTATGGGGACTCTCCATAGGCGTAATGGTTTTATTCTATACAAACTGTATTTTCTATTGCCCTACCCCAACCCTACACCTAAACCTACCCCTCACAGGAAAATTTGTGCATTTTTGGATTTTCAAAAAAACTCATTCTGAATGATTTATAAGCCTTTTGAATTAGGGGGACATTGAAAATGTCCTCATAAATCACCTCCTCATTGTACTACCTATGTCATAACCATGTCATTATACAAATACGTGTCCTCATAAACCACATAAACATGCTCACACACACACACACACACACACACACGCGCACACACACACATTTTTCAGAAGTTTTGAGTTTTTAGAGATTTTCTCTAAATCACTAACACATGCTGTTCTACAGTGCAGATGATGAGAGGTGCAAAGCATCTGCAATACCTACGTCACACACACACACACACACATATGTGTGTGTTTATGTGTTTTGTGTTTTGAGTGTGAGATGTTCCTCATAACAGCATTATGTCACACAACAGTGCTGCTGAAATAGCACAATCCTGTGGGAATATGTGTGTGAGTCTCCTGCACACCAATATTGAACGTTACAGCAACACAAATGTGCATGTCTAGAGTTCAGCAGCAGGTTTTTATGTGGGTCAGTTTGGCCAGACACACTGACTGCAGGTCTGTTTCCGATTAGCCCCATGTGTGCTGCTGAAGATCTTTATTAAAGTGTAAAAAGTTGTATGTGAGAGTAATCTTCAGGCATTTTGTCTATGGAATATTTGTCATCATAATCAACCTCATGTTGATCCAAACCTAAGACTTTATTTTTTGTGCAATACAAAAGAATAGAAAAAAAAGCAAAAACCACCATAATCACAAGGTCTTTGCACTACAAAATGTTTATTTTTTTCCAGTAAAAATGTCTAAACATTGTTAAAATAAGATCCATTAACATGAGAAGCAAAACTGTGTAAGAAATGAAAACGTATTTTTAGAGAATATATCTTGAATTAACTTCATAGTTGATTGTCTAAAGCATAAATAGATCAAAATTTAGGTTTATGTTTAAAAAGTCCCTTTTTTATTACAAAGAGATGGTTGATAATGATTCAAGGACAGCAGAAAACTGCTGATCTTACATCAGCTGCTGTATTTTGAGCTCTTTATTTGCAGGCTTTGCGAATCATGTGATGAATAGGCCAGGTGTTCCACATCACTGCAATCAAACACACTGAAAAACATACAAGTGAGCTCTGAAGAAAATATAAATGCTGTTTTTCTCATGCAAAAGTTGGCACCCACAATACTAGAGTGTTTTGGCATTGCTATGCGATTGCTCACTGGCTAAAATCAAAAGTGCCCATATTTCACTAATAATACAAGTACTTCAGATTTAAGACAGATATTTCAGATTTCAGTGTTTCATTTTGACACTCAGCGGGAACAAAGACAGGCTTAGATCCTGTTTAACTTTCTCTCACTGTGTCTTTATGTTCATGCCACTAATCTAAAGTTTCCTCTTCTTGCAAGAAGTTTCCAGGATACATGTTTCCCAGCACACAGTGCTGCTGCACTTTGAGGTCAAAGCCACTCTGACCAAACACTGAGTGATAAAAATCACATTATAAACCAGAGAGCACGTTTTTTTCTTTTTTCTCTCTACAGTGCTTTGCAATTAACACAACAGCAAACTACAACAGTAAAGGAATAGTTCATCCAAAAATGAAAACTTGCTGGAAATGTCCTCATGCTCAGGCCATCCAAGAGGCAGATGAGTTTGTTTCTTCATCACAGCAGATTTGGGGAAATGTATCATTACACCACTTGCTCAGCAATGGATCAGTGAATGGGTGCCGTCAGAATGAAAGTCCAAACAGCTGATTAAAAAAAATTCATTTTTGGGTGAACTATTCCTTTAATGTTGTAGTGGCTGTTGTCGTGTTATTTGAAAGAGGAAACCTTGTGCTCGCTGTGGTTTATGTGATTTTTTTGTTCTTCGTTTTTTTGTTTTTGTATATACTTGACCCCAATTATAAGTCAGAGCTCTTCTCCCTTCTTGTTTTGCAGCGATTCAGTCAAGCAGAAAAAGACTCAGCGAGGGGAAGTATGGGAGGAATTCCCTTGACTCTGCACAAATCTGCCCCCTCTAAAACCCTGCTGTGCAGTTTGTCCTACTTCAGGCTGTGTGGACAGGAGCAGGTCCAAAATGCAGAAACCCATGTTATTCTACAGATGTTTACAGGTTTGCTGGGAAGAGCGCAGAGGCCCGGACATACCCGGAATATCTGTCCTCTCCAAGCGCTCTGTTTCAACACGGAGATTAATGAAAGCAGGGCAGTAACAACATGCCGATTAAATGCTCAACGATGTTTTAGTGTCAGAACGTCACACATCGGTCCCTGTTTACTGGAAGTTCTGCTGAACAGCACAGTGTTCAGTATCTAATACCACAAAACAAGAGCCCTTTCAGTATGAGGGAATTCCTACAGTGATGACCCAGAAGATTATGTCTTCCCTATGGTTTTAAAGAGGTCATTCCCAAAAAAAAGTTTTTTTATAGGCGTAAAATTTTCTGAAGTTTTTAAAAGACAACTTCAATTATTTCTGTATATAATTATAGAACTTTAACACGAAAAAACAAAAACAAACTGATTTTTTTTTTTCAATAAAAATCACTACAATAAAAAAGAGCTCAGGAAACCTCAGATCATTTTTGTTTTTTCGATAAATATCATTCACACAAACATTTAACAATGTAACACTAATGACACATTTAAATTAACAAAATAATAATAATTATTGTTATATTATTATTATTATTAGTAGTAGTAGTAGTAAATCAATAACTTTTTCTACATTCTGGGAAAACCAGCATGTAGATCTGAACAGACTCTTCTTATTTTCTTAAGTTTTTTATTTTATTTCAATACATTAATAAAAATAAAAATGTATAAAATGTGCAAAACAGAATAGCATAGCCTTTTAATTTAACTTAATAAATGGCAAAGTTACAAAATGATGCCTTTTAGAGTTTCTTGATTATATGAAAACTTTATTATTATTAAAAATTCAAGCAACATGTTTGTCACAAAACAATCTCATGGCAATTTGTAACTATTTTACAAAAATTGTGGCTTATACACATGAATTTGTACGATCTCATTTGTATGTTTACGTACATCTGCTTATGCCCGGTGATGGTTAGGGTTAGGCGTAAGCCTTCATGTTTACTTTTCTAAAAATACGTTTTTCCCAAACGTTGATTCATAAGAAGTTGCCACCTCATAAAATAGTTAAGTTTTCCTGTAATAATTGGTTGGTTTGTCGCCATATTTTAAGAATTACCTACAAGTTGCATTTATATTTAAGTTTTTTTTTTAATGTACTGTTTCATACTTACATTGCAAATCACCAAAAACCAGGAGAGATGGCATAAGAATGATGATGCTTGCACACACTACAAATTACACTGATTCAATCACTAGACCGGCATAAACTAGCCCAGACCAGCACGAAAACTCATACCTGGTCAAAGCTGGTGTTTTTATAAAGTGATCAAAAACGCTTAATGTGAGAGAAGTGGGTGGCAGTGACCAGAAGTAGTTGACCGTAGCTTTCTGTTTAATGAAAGAGTGAATTTAATGCCACCGGCCGTTGTGTAAGACAGGAACAGTGTGTATTCATAATTATTCACGGTTTCATTGCGCAAGCTGCTGTACTGGTCACGTTCTAGCTTCCTACCAGGAGCCATTTCAATAAACAACACCCTAAAACAGACGTACCCGTCTGCATGGTTCATTTCCAGCCTGGAGACCTTTGAAGTTACACACACACTCACACTCACACACACACTCAGAAATTTATATGCACTATCCTATAACCAGTTTTACATTTAGTTTCGAAGGAAACTGTAAATAGATTAAAAAACAAGAAGAGAGGTCACCGTGGGAACGTAACCAGTGGAAACGTAAACAGAAATATGGGAAACAGAACTTTTTTCTCTCAATGGGTTTCTGGGTCCAGAGAAAGGGCTGTCACTGCGCTGCAGTCCCACACCCTGATCCAGCGCAGTGTGTGTGTTTGTTCAGACTCATACATTGTTTCTCCACTTCCTCAGTTGTTCTTTTACTACACTTCTGATGCTTTTGGTGGAAGTGAGTCTCTGCTGACGGCCCAGGCTGGTGCGCTGAACCCATTCCCACGACCTGCTGCCCTTCCTACTTACACACTCATACAATTCACTAAAAGATTGTATGATTTTTATTTTATTTTTTCTCCAAGCATGGTGTGCAAAAATAGCCTCCGATGGGAACATTGAAAAATCATGGATCTCAGGACTCAGGACAGAAATGAAGGATGCAATAATCTAATAAGCATAAATATATTCTATAAATAATATGCATTCATATTTATATTAAAAAAATGATATACATATCATATTTATATTTATTAAAACTTTTTGTCTCTCTCTGTGTGTGTATAAACATTTTAATGATACTTTTGAATGAATATCAATGACCGTTTGTAATGTGTTATGTCTGCCATCTCAATTTATTTTTCTCAGCTTTTAGGGCATCTTTCATCAAAGAAGTTGTAATTAACTTAACCTGTCATCTTAATTTGAATTTAATGACCTAAACTCTTGGTATAACAGTATGTATGATGGATGAATGGACAGTAAGAGGAAGTGACATGCTGTGCTTTGATGGCACACACGCGTGTGTAATCAGCTGTCCTGTGGGGAACGCCACAATGGAAGCTCAAAGCCTTTACAAAAAGTATTACTGCCAATTAGCTTAATGCCGTACATCACAAAACCCTTTCCAAACCCCATCCTTCAGGGGTCAGGGGTCATAAAGTGAACAGAATGTCTTTTATTGAAGTGTGTTTCAGCATGGGTTAGTAACTAATATGCCTTTGTCTACATCAGTAAGGACAGAACATACCCAGGTGAGCACGCATGAGGAACAGCCTGAACTCAGCATTGCTGCTGAAAGTTCATTCGGTTAAATTGGATCATTTCACTGTCGCTTAGCAGCCTGTCTCACAGAGACTGGGACAGAACACACAGTGAGAGAGCTTCACAGCTGAGGTCAGGATTGAGACTGAGACGGGGCACTTTCTGTGGAGCCTGTATATTCTTAAAGGTGCTATATGTCCTTTATTGTCTGTAATAAAGCATAAAAATATCATAATACTTAGAAAACATGTTAAGTGTTTGCATGCTTAGGAAACATGGTAAGTTTTCTCTGAAAAATAATGCTACAATTATTCTACTTTGAATTGTGCGTTCCATGTAGAAATGTCTGTTTTTGTTTTGGTCTGTGTGATTCCGCCCACTGCCAGTTTACCCAATAGTATTTTTGGCAGGAAAGCACAGCATATTGCAGCCATGGAAGCCAGCAAACTAACTGTCTCAGAGATCACAGATTCTACCTGACCTTAAATGAGTGGTCATACAATTAAATAGATATTTTTTTTTAGAGATATTTATTAATTGTATAAATCAACTCATTAGCTTACAGTGTAGGGCTCGTCACATTCCATTGTCAATTGCACTCATTCCTTGTACAATCTGGCAACCCTCTCCAATATTTTGAATTTGGACTGCAGTACCCATTTCAACCACTGGCAGTCAATATTACATACTGCACCTTCAATCCATTCAAATGGATTTAAAATGTTTAAAATACACATACATCAGTTGTTTGTTCACATAAAGAGATATGGACACACATATACACATGTATTGATTTAAGACTTATGAAACATTTTTGCTAGGGAATTCTGGATGGTTGCTAGGGCATTGCTAGGGTGTTCCGGGTAGCTGCTATGAAAATGGGTGGCGGGTTAGGTGTTCTAGGCTGTTGCTAGAGCATTACTAGGGAATTCTAGGTGGTTGCTAGGGTTTCTGGGTACGTTCTAGAACATTCTGGGTGGTTATAGGGTGTTAGGCAGTTACTAGGGCATTACTAGGAAATTTTGTGTGGTTACTATGGTATTCTGGGTGGTAATTAGGAAACTCTCGGTTTCTATGATGTGACTGATAACTATGATATGTTGCGTGCTTGCCATAGGGCATTAATAGGGAATTCTGGGTGGTTGCTATGGTATTCTGGGTGGTGCTTGGGGGTTATGGGTGGTTGCTATGATGCTCTGACTATTTTCTAGGGAGTTCTTGCTGGTTGCGAGAGTATTCTGGGTGGTTGTTAGGGAACTCTGGAATGTTACTAGAATGTTGTGGGTGATCGCTAGGGTGACAATATGTCGGTTGCTAGGACATTGCTAGGGTATTCTGGGTCTTCTCAACAAGTCACCCTTTTTAATGAAATACCAATAAACAAGGTATGAATAAAGCAGAAATCAGAAGCGGTTTACAGGCGCTGCCTGTCCTGACAGAGAGAATCTCTCCATTCGGCTCTGAGCTGATTACCTAACACAGTAAACAAGCATTTCCTGGATGTACAAGAGCACCAGAGAGGAAAAGATACAATGAAGCTTTTAATAGATCAGCAGGCCGATGCTGTCCATGGACTAAAACACACTCTCTGTTCCCACTGGCCCATCAGAACTGCCTGTCCTACATGTGTTTGTAGGAGGTCTAAGAAATCATGCCAAAGGGGTTTTGTAGTCTTGTGATTACTTATTGATTTACTGCACTGACAATCTTTGCCTTTATCAAATATTCAGCTGTTTGATAATTATTGTTGTTATTCAGCTATCAGCGGCAGGCAGGGTGAATCATTTCAGAGCATCATCGAAGATGGAATATATTTTTGTTGTTTGTTTAGCCCTGGAGGGTTCAGAATGACTCAGTTTGAGAGAAACCACACAGAGAGATGTGTGACAGGAACTGTGGCGAGATCTCAGGTGACTGTATGTTTAGGTCGTCCAACTTGTTTATCAGTTTCAGATACCACTAAATCAGGTGGTTGCTAATGTAATCACATGACAAAAAGAACAAATGAGCTATGAAATCCAATACTGAACCAAAAACAAGCAGATATCAAGTGTTGCTATATGACTTTCTTCTTTCAGATGAATGCAATTGGAGTTTTAATTTGCGATTAAAAAATGTCCTGGCTCTTCTAAGCTTTATAATGGCAATATGGATTTAAATATGGATATCTTTCTTATGCAAACGCATCGCTTCACTTCAGAAGGCCTTTATTAACCCCCAGGAGCTGTGTGGAGCACTTTTTATGATGGATGGATGGATGCACTTTTTGGGGCTTCAAAATCTCGACAACCATTCATTGCCATTACAGAGAGCCCGGACATTTTTAATATAACTCCGATTGCATTTGCCTGAAAGAAGAAAGTCATATACACCTAGGATGTTCCCCTACTGCAGTGGTTCTCAAAGGTTGGACTGAAACCCAGCAAATGCAAACTATAAATTCTAATGCACAGTTAGGATAAGATGATCTGGATCCTGAAACAAAACCAGCTGAAAACCCCTGCTCTACACTATCTAGAATGATTTAAGACCCTGCTGATTTTCCATTACTACTGAAGATTCAAACTGCAGAGTTAAACCCTATAAGATATTGACTGTGTGGGTTCTCTCTGGAGGTCATACACTTCACTCACTGAGACTGATCTTCACCCGCCGCTGTGTAACGATCACATTGCCTGGTGTCCAGTTCCTAATCCTTTAATCTCTTGGCCCTTGGTTGTTTCCATTATCAGCTCTTACACAAGTCCTGCTCCAAAAGTCCTGTAGAGGTCTTAAAAAATAAATAATAAAGGGAGAATAAAAATATTTTCAGAAGATTCATCAGTTTTGTTTAATTTCTAAGGATAATTTCAAGATTTATCATGATAATTGAGAAGAACATGCCTTGTCTGTTGATTTTATCACTTTTATTGTTCAGATTACATTTATTGGTAAATTAGGTGATTCAGAAACTCTTGTTGGAATTTTCAAACTGAAAACTCCATTTCCCAGAAACCTTCAGTCAAATATAAACATTATGCTTCCAAATCTGCCTTAAATGCCATTGAAATACTATATATTTCGGGATAACAAATTACAAATTCACTATACTGATACTGATATATAAAGATACAATAAAGCAGATTTACTATCATCCGTGTCTCCCATGATTCTTCGCGCTGCAAGTCGATGAATATTAATGAAGCTGCGTGTCGCGAGACGTTCGATTGGCAGACGTTACGTAGGCTCATTAATATTCAGCAGCAGTTCCTCAACGTCACCGCGCAGTCAGTGCTCAGTGTCAAAGCACGGAGCGCTTATCGCAGAACGCGTCAGTGAGAATTTTTATACATATGGTGCATTTCTCCGTGGACTTTGTGCACAGCATTCACTGTTTGGGTTATCAGAGTACAGCGGTCTACAAAGAAAACATGTGCAACACAGAGGAGAGGTGAGAAAATACACGATTATAATTTATTTCTACAGTCATGCAACATTATTAACATTTTTGCAGCTGATGATTATTATTAATTGACATATCTGTTTAGTCTTGCCATGGCATTAAAATATTTAAATATACTGAAAATATTAAATATATTTAAACACTTAATGTGTTTAAATAAATAAGAATATCTATATAGAATTAAATATTTTATATTAATATTATTTTTAATATTTAAGTATGTTATAAAATATATAAAATATTTCAATATATTCTTTAATATATATTTCCTTTACATAATAATATTTTCAATAATATTTCAAAATGAAATCTATTATATATATATATATATATATATATATATATATATATATATATATATATATATATATTATTTATTTTTTTTTTTTTTTTTTTTTTTTTTTTGGGATAATGTCATGTAAGTAAATTATGAATGGGTAGGATTTATTGTGATGTTCTGAAGGATCAGACTCACAGACTGTTATCAAAGCGGATTTAATGTCGAGCAAACAGATAAGTGTCTGAGAGAGAGAGAGAGAACTGATGCTATAAATATTTCATCCATAACCCTATCAACTCAATTAGGATTCATGAGCTTGTAACAGGACCAAATCACTCGCCTTGCTCATAAACAATCTAATTTCCTCCTTTGCAATTTCCTAATCTGGATTGAGAATGGAAAACCCCAGCACAGTTCACCTGCAAGCATGAAACTTTTGTAACAAGATTAGCACAAGTGCTGGTGAGAAGCTGATAAACTATCATTAAATAAACTATAGTTCCAGAAGGTTCTGTTGTTCAGCTACAACATGTATAGACACATTCAATGTTTCTTTTGAGGTCAAGGGATGACATCCCAATTCCTTCCACACTCACATTTCATGCGATGTCCTGTTTCTCAACCTCATGTTCTGTTTGTTAATGTTGTTTTACTTGGAATCCATCCAGATCTGCAACTCTCAAAAGAGAAACACTTTAATGAAGAATGCAGCAGCACTAAATCTCTGACAATACAGAAGCATGTTAAACTTGTTCACAAAGGAGGACAGCTTGTGGCTTGTAATATGAAATACACAAACCTCCCATATCTCTCCTGGTCAGCGATTGGTCTAAAATCCATTCACTGTAAGTTGAAGGTTGGACGTCACCCTTCGTGTCCCTCTGTAGCCAAATGATAACTGTTCCTGGAAGACTCGCAGTATCCTGTTTTGGTTTTGACTGTTTCCTGGCCCATCTCCAAACATTCACCAGAGCCAGTAATTACTACACTAAAGATTAACCTGAATCCAGGTCTTTAAACAGATCCGAATTATCACCCTGTGCTGGTCCTGGAGGTCAGTTGGAGTCAGGAATGATCTTCACTGATACTGGATTATTTTAGAGACAGATTCTGTTTTTGGATTTTATGAATCAAACATTATTCCTGTCTTATATTACTATTGTTCATAATTGGCAACCCAAGTACACTCTTAAAAATAAATACATTCTGCAGTGATGCTGTAGATTAGAAGAAACTTTTTTTTTCTTGGTGTGAAGATGATTTTAATAACATACAGAACCTTTTGACTAGTGCAAACTTTCATGGATGTTAATGTCATGGATGTCATGCCCTGATTGCGCAACAGACATGAATGCTAATAATTTTCCAAGTGATCAGTTTCACAATTGCCACTTACCAAATGATCAAACAGTGCAAAAAAAATCCCATTATATCACCAGAATAGTAAGCACAACCTAGCAACGACTCAAAATATCATGGAAAGTCTCATGCAAACATTGAGGAAACCATTGTGATGGTGACTTTTACACAGGCATGCAAAGAAAGTGTAAAAATTGAGTTCTTTGAATGTTCAATTAATCCAAAAAAGACCCATTGTTTTCGTTTCTTTTTTTTTTTTTTTTTTTTTTTTTTTAAGTAGTCCTGAATCTGTTTTGATCCAGAGCATATACAGTAGTCAGAGACTGTGATGGGGGGGTTGTGCTTGAATGTCAGAGGGTGAAAGTATCGACTTTCAAAACAAGCTGACATTTCACTCGCAGATACCCACTGCTTCTATATAGAGACCAGGAGAATCAAGAAAATCAAGAACATCTCAAAAGTGCATTGAAAAATCAGTCATACTAATTCTTTGCCCTTGAATAATCTGTATCGTAACCAAAAAGGAAAGTCAGCATCCTCGGTAACAGTGCCATCTGTTTTCATGTGGTCACTATGCAGATTTTGTCACCTGGGTTACATTTTCAGTTGCCAGGGCATAGAAACCACAACGCATGCCTCCTTTCATTTGCTTGCTGGGTAATCTGGCTCATGAGACGTGAAAAAACACCCAAGCTTTGAACAGCCATTTTTAAATGTGCCAGCGTGCTGTAACCATATTATGGATAGCTGTCAGCTGATAATGCCATAAAATATCAATGTTCTGTTTCCTGATCAGCATATTGCCAATAGGTGATCATGAGATCTCGTATTCCTTCATCTAGTTTGTTGTAAACAGGGCTGTTTTGAAAAGTAGTAATTTTTTAGACTGCTTTCAATCATAATGAGACATTTTTGCTGACAGTTTGCGGCCTGGTTTCAGATTAGATGTCAGATCCAAAGATCTCCCAGCATGACTCGGGGACGTAAATGTCTGTTATTTCCATCTCTAAAAGCCAGTGCTGTAACTCAAGCCCTCTGGGATGTGAAATGTTCTCTGCCAAGCTGCTATATACAGACTTGTTTTCACATCATGTGCTTGTTTGTGATCTGCGCGAACTGCCTCCTTTCTGTCTAGTGGAAAGCGAAACATCTGTCTCCAAGAACCCAAATGTCTCTGTTTACAGTTAGTGTAAACCTGACATCAGGTCAGTTTATGCTTGGGCTCTGTGACCTGATGTAGTTTGTGCAAAATCAGTAGGCTACTTGTTTTCCATAAAGTCTTGGATGCTGTACTCCTAAAACTCCAAAAATACTTATTGCTTGGCTTTTTCAAGCCAACATCAAAGTTTGTCTTGACAAACTTTTTTTATATAGTTGGGAATACTGACTGATTTCAACAGAAGTTGGTGTTAGAATGTTGTTAAGCTAACGGTAAGCTAACACAAAGCTGCATACCTTTCTGGAATTGGCATGAAGGGGGTGATACTGGCGTGAAATTAGTACACTATTTGTTTTACTCCAGCTGAATGTCTCAAGTGCTGCCATAGTCTGTAATCAGAGAACCGAGTGTTAATGTGAAAACAGTGCAGCAGAAAATATTACAAGTTGACACCGTGTCTGATAATGCATAAGAACAGATATATAGAGAGAGCAAGCCCTTAAAAGTGCCAACGTTTCAGGGAAGCAATGAATGCTGTTGGCAGGATGGCTATCTGTTATCAGATGGCACCCTCAGGCCTGTCCCAAGCTGTGTCATGCACTTGACTCATGATGCAGAGTGAAGGTAGCTTTAAGAAGCACATGCCAATTTTTGTTAATGCGCTAGGGGATAATCTTACACAGCTGAAATGATCTGTCTCTCCCTGTCTTGTAGTTGTGCTGTGCTGGGCTCGAGGCAGCAGGCTCCAGGGCCTCTGTGGTGCTCCGATGCCCCTCTCCCACTAACAAAGATCCCGGGTGGGCGAGGGACAGGCAGGGATCTCCCTAATAGTGTACTGCACAAGGTAAGAACGCAGATTAGTACAAACTTCACTTTTTAACATTAAAAAATAAACAAAAATCATGCATATATTTGAAAGTTCATTTTTGCATTGCTCACCAAAAACCAAAGAGCGGTAGGCTTAGTTCAACCAAACAAAATGTATTAGAAATGTACTCGCCCTCAGGCCATCCAAGATGTAGATGAGTTTGTTTCTTCATCAGATTTGGAGAAATGTAGCATTGCATCACTTGCTCCCCAATGGATCCTCTGCAGTGAATGGGTGCCGTCAGAATGAGAGTCCCAACAACTGATAAAAACATCACAATAATCCACGAGTAATCCAAACATTTCACTTCACAAGGTGTTAATTGATGGACTAGAGTGGTGTGGATTATTGTGATGTTTTCATAAGCAGTTTGGACTCTCATTCTGACGGCACCCATTCACTGCAGAGGATCCATTGGGGAGCAAGTGATGTAATGCTAAATTTCTCTGAATCTGATCCACTGGTGAAGTAAGCATGTAATGTGAAGTAATACATTTAAGATGTAGACCTAATAATGAAATACACTCTTTTTAACACAATATTTACTCAATCTTTGACAACAATATCTCAACATTTTGGAATATCAGATATATTAGTTAATCAATACTTTACAGTATACAAAATGTGATGCAGCCCATCTCTATTTACTACTTTACTACCAAAAACCCTAAACAGTAAATGAGTATTTAAGTCAGTAAAACAGTGGGGCAGCAAACCATGCCATTTCCAAAAAACATACACAGACAACCAGCCCAAGGGAGGAGACAGGTGTGAAGAGATCTCTAGAGCTTGTTATTTGTCACGTAGCTCTGTGCCATATTTACAGCTAGAGTTTCCATCTGGCCTACATATGCACGGTGTTGGCACTCAGCACTCGAGCTCAGCATACAGCTGACCACATGTGTGAGACTATAGATGTCAGCACTGTCTGTGTGCAGACATGCGACCGTCTCAAAAAGGTTAAGAGGTTTTGGATCACTCACACCTGTGAAACGGCCTATTGTGCAAGGGACTGTAGGCTGCTCTTGAGCTCATTTATATCAACTGATTGTGTTTAAATATGCCACTCTGGTAATATTTAGAGAAAAACAATTGAAAAGGTATATGATAACACTGGGTTCATTACCAAAAATACTCCTTCACAATGCGATACATGCTGCAATACAGATGTCACAATAGAATACAATGCAGTGCATCACAATATCATAATAGAATCGATCCGTGATTAAGAGAGTGAATCTTTAAACATCTTTATCTCTCTTGCATAGTTTGATTTAAATGAGAACTGGTTTCAAGAGTTTACATTTATTTAGATGACCTGTTTCTACATTTAACAGTTGGAAATTTTATGTGTACCATAAAAAAATAGCTATTTATATATTTATAGGATCAAATATGGACGCAATATTGTGAGAAAAGACAGTATGATAATTTACGCAAAAACAATTGTGTTGATTACATTTAATTTTTGTAGTTTTTGGAGAAACAATTAAGATACAGTTGATATTTAAACGAAACGTAACCGAGATCTCCATTGAGTCCCTTGAGCTAAAGAACATCCTTTGAGCTATAACATTTATTTTTGGGCTCCGATTAACATTCTGACAACAAGCTTGTGAGTAAACACTACATTTGTGTCCTCCAGGACGAAAAGTTGACGGTGACAAAGGCGGGGTCGGTAAACGGAGCGCCCCTTGTCCTGCACTTCCAGTACCAGTTGAGCGAGTGGCGGATCTCCTGCTGGGACACAGTTCTGTCGGACAACGCACTCTACCTGGAAATCCCCACTGGAGCTCTTCACAATGGCAGCAGAGAAGGGTACGTCGGGTCAATAATCTGTCATTATGCAGCTCTATACTGAAGATGACACCAGAACCATATCTGTCTGTCACTACATGGTTCAGCTTTAACAGAGAGTTTTAGGGCACAGTAGAATAAACGGCTGGTTTAATCTTAGTCAAAAGCAGCTCGAGTTAGTTTTCCATATGACGTTTCATCACTGGTACGAGGGCGTGAAAAATGCAGCCGCTCTTCATGAAAGTTCTTCCACTCATTTCTCATTTGAGTCTATCACGTCCAGTCATGTGCTGTCTGTGAGGTCACTGCAGGCATTAGAACAGAGTGTTTCACCTTCAACAAGCAGGTGGTGGACTGTCAGAATGCATTAAATATGTGTGCTCTGACTGAAGTTGTTCTGGCTTCTACAGCTGCATTATTACATAAGGTAGACATTATGTAAAAGCAGCACTGCGTCACCATCTCTGTCTCTCTCATTATGCTGCAGTTTAACCAGGCTGCTGGAGTTTGCAGAGGAGCAGTTGAAAGTCAGCTATGTGTTCCTGTGGCTTCAAAAAAACAGAGACGATCGATGTAAGAAACATTTAAATACACATTAAATAAGTATTTTGCCAAAAAAAAAAAAAAGCAAATTCTGTCATCACTGACTCATTTTGTACCAAACCAATATGACTTATGGCCTGTTCACACCAAGAACGAGAACTATAAAGATGACTATAACTATTTTAGCATCCACACCACCACACAATGACGTTCTGTTTATTAAAAGTATTAGATTATTAAAGTTATCGTCTTGGTGTGAACAGGTATTTACTTTTTTCTGTGCAACACAACCAGAGATATTTTGCAGTTTTTTCCCCCCGACAACGGAAACAAATGCACTTTTATAATGCTTTTTGTAATTGTGGAGCTTGACAGCCTTATTATGATTGTGGACAATCTGCAAAAAAAAAAAAAAAAAAAATTGAGATTTTTTCAAAGCAGCTTCACAGCGATAAACAGGAAAATAACAGAATCAACGATGCAAACTGAGTTAAATTCAAATATGAGTTAAATTTAAATTCTGCTGTAATGCAGCTCTAAAAATAGTGTCTCGAATTAATAACAATAGTGACATTATTCAGCTCAAGTCAGTCCAGCTCAGTAACTATGTAAAGTTCATCATTTATAAAACAAATTAAATTCAGACCATGGCAAGGAACCCAAACTCCATCACTGAGAGGATTGATTGAGTGGATTCCTTCTAAATACATAAATTTTCAACATGAGAGCGACTAAATGATAATAGAACTTTCATTTGGGTTATATAATCTTTTAAACTGGATAATGAATCTGATACCTTAATTCAGTAAATGAAGAACTGTTTTTGTCTCCACTTGTGCAGTGTCCATCATGAAGACCTTCCACTACATGGGTTTTGAAGTGGTAAAACCGGGTCACCCGCTGGTGCCGGCCCGGCCTGATCTTCTCTTTATGGTCTACTCCATGGACAACAGCAGTTCTGATGAAGAGTGACCATCAAACTCTCACTCACACTTAAAATGCCCCCCCACCCCACCACACACACTATACCTCTGCATCAGTGACTTTTAAGAAAGGGGGAGGGGTGAAACTGGGCCGACTAACACTCTGATTGGTTCAGTTTCCATTTTTAACCCACCAATCGGTTCTTATTGGCCGTTCCATCAGCAGGAGGTGGGTTGGTGCTAAAGCAGAAATCCTCTGTTAATTCACACCATATATCAAACTGTATATACCGTGTGTACACTATGTATGGTGATAAAGTGATACTTTTTACAGAAGGGAATGCATTTGTAACCAACTGTAGACTGTTTCCAGTGGCTGATAATGGTGAAACAGAATTTATTTTATTTATTCCAGATCGGCTGTCTTCTCTATTCTGGTTTTACTCTTCTTTAGGAGTTTCAGCTGAAACTTTCACTAGTTAATCATTCAATGTTCTCAGAGGAAGCGAGCTGAATAGCTCTCAACTCTTAGTAGCGGAGACTCGACTCACTTCAACAGCAAAGTTAGCTTTTCAAAAACTCTAGGATTTATGCTATGTTCCATTCAACTCAGAACATTTGAATTTCTAACTTCCTATATAGAAAAGTGCAATAGAACGCACTTGAAGTTGGATGTCAAACTTGGAAAATACTATGAAAACTACAATTTCAGATGCAGGAACTGGGGAGATGTGCTGTTAATACTAAACATTCAATTTTAAGCTAATAAAACTTCAACAAGAATAAGTTTCCTCATTATATAAAATGTTGCAGTAACGTGTAAAACACAGTAAACGATCCTCACTGTTGATGATCACACATCTGCATATTACCATTACGCTTTATTCTTGCCATTCTGAAATATTAAATATCTTTCAATATTGGATGGAACGCAGCATTCTAGCTTAAGTTCATCAAAACAGTGCATCATTCCAGACCCCATCAAAGCACTTGAGTGTAAGTTTAGGTTGAGTTTAGTTGATTTTTTTCTGATTTATATTCTTTAAAACAAAGCCAGACCTGAAAACTTTTAGATGCACGAACACGTTTGTGGTGAAATCTTTCTAGTTTAAAAAAAATCCTCATTTTTATTTAGGGAAATGCATAGACGAGTGGTCTTCTACATGAGTCTTACCATAGTCCATCACACCTTTTGTCTTCGCCATCCCAAACCAAACCAACAGGAAACGTGAGAGCAAACCAACCCCACCCTCTGCCCCTCAGGGGCTTTTACACAAGCACTTTAGGAAAACACAAGCAATTCAGCTCACGGTGCATCACACATCCATTACAGAGAGATGTACTTTGAGCCGTCAAGATGTCTTGCAGTGTTTAGCGAAACTTGACATACTTGCCAAAGATAATGGTCTCCATTCAAAGAGAACGCCTCAAGTTTCATTCAGATAAGACTGGTGAACCTACCGTAGCATCACCTTCAGATAGCAGGCTCGGTCCTGGTGCAGTCAGGTATAACATGCAGAAACATTCCCTGAAACGGAAGCCTTTGTTTCTTTGATTCTTGGTCATCGCTGTGGAAATTAGGTGCAATGAATTCAGTTCTGTATACTTCTCAGCAGGGTGCCCTTTAGGTTTTGCATGTGTAAATAGATCTTAATTTTCCTCATGGGCTGTGACAATAAGCTTTTAGACAATGTTTTTTGTTCATCCACTTAAATTTTATTTTTATCTATATGATTTATTTTGTCTATACTGATTGAATTGTAGTGTAGACTGTTGAGTAAATCCATTTAATGACAATCTACACTTGTATACCTTAAACTTTTTCCTTATGTGCAAATAAAATGCATCACAAAACAAAACTTCATTACTTACCTGTTTTTTTTTTCCACAAATAAAATCTATTTGATTATTCCAGATGAGTTCGCTATCAGAAATGTTATTCCAGATGAGTTCGCTATCAGATGTGAGTTGTGAGTTTTGTATTGTGTGAAAAAAATTTTAAATGGAAAAAAAGTGAACTTTAAGACTAGACTATTGCATCTAGAATAAAGTAAAACTTAAAAAATGCGTACTTACTCTCTTATGAGTCTTCTATGGAAAAATGGTCCTTGCAAGTCGTTATTTCTTAAAACAGTACCGTTCAGAGTTCTCAAATGACATCCACATCAAAAACAGAAGATTGGTCTTGTTTAAATCCAGTCAATGACAGAATCTATTGAATATATTTATCATAATTAAGATTTAGCTGCAAACAATGATAGTCCAATTTAAATTGTACACATTTTGTGTATTGTTAATAAGAAATAGAGATAAAAATTCACCAGAAAATAGCACTCCTTTAGCATGTAGCCTGTAAGGCTTCTAAAATCTAACTACATTTCCCATGATTATCTGCGGCAAACCAAAACACTTAAATAACACCCATGCATGGCAAAATTAATCACATTCATTGTAAAATTGTCCATGTTCATGCAGTAACTGTATTCCACATGAATCGATCATAATCAATTGCTTAATGACGTTGTTGGCATATCTCAAAACCTCAAAACAACACAAATAGACTGAAACTAAACCTCTAAACATTTGCTTATTTTTAAAACTCATTTGAACTGGTTCTTTAGACATGACTTCATGATGTCTTTAAAAAACTATGTGAAACCAGTTTCTTGTCTGACTCCGTTTACAGACCTGAACTGAAGAACTTTCTGTGAACAGACCTGCAGGCCATATGCACTCAACGATCCGTGCTGGGTTACATCACCGTAATCTCGTCCATTAAAATGACCTACATTCTCTCAGTCGGGAACACTTTAACGTTTCTGTGCTGCCGGGTTACTGCTCGAGCTCGTCGTTGTGCTCTGAGACCGTTATCCTTTCCCGCGCTTATGCAACACGTGCCGATTTTTCCCGCGCTTCTTATATAAAGCCCGCAAAAAAGGTCACGAGTCAGTCAGAGATCTGGTAATCCCTCAGAAAAGACTCACCTTTTAAATTAAGAGTCTTAACTCCTATATATCACGCAAAATGTTTTTCTTGGAAGTATTTGAGCATCTAGCGACAATATAGCCCAAGTCATTTCTATAGCGCTTAATACAAAATAGTATAGTAACCACATTTTCACTAAATGTTAAATTCAGTATGGTGTCTAACCTTATTAAGGTTTATAAATTATGAATTGAAAGATTCTATAGCTTGAATGAGGACCTATATTTTTGTAAAATTGACTCCCTGATTGCACAGAAATGTCTATTTGACATCAGCAAGACATTTTTTGGTGTTTGCTCATCTGCCATACATCTACAGGACGTTTCCTATCAGATGTCGAATAGACGTTTGGAAAATGTCTTTAAGATGTTTATGATTTAGAATGCATGTAAAACTGACATCTTAAAGACGTCTGTCAGATGTTTGTACACAGCAGATGCTTTCCAGATGAAGTGATCTTTAACAGACGTCTTGCAGATGTACCTGTGCTATCTGGCCTAGTAAGTATCTATGGCATTTTATGGTTACCATAGTAGTTTTTTTTTGTAAAGGTTAATGCAGAAATGCAGTCTCAGGCCACACCAACCTGAAAACTCTTAGTTTACACAACACTTGACAACATTAGAGGCAGAAGTTTCCAGATGAATGCTTTAACATTTTAGCTATTATTCAACATCTAACCACCAGCTGTGGACATTAAGTGAGGAACCTTTTAGATTTTCCTCACTCAGAATGTGCATTCAATTATAAGAAACAAAACTACTAGAAATGTTTATCTTTTCGTTTTGTGTTTAATAAAGAAAATGACAGATCGACAGACAGAGCAATATGAATCTCTCTTCGAATCCCAGCGGGCGTTTGCATTTTAATAGAAAACAAGTGCAAATGTTTTATTTGTCTTTCTCCTTCTGTTCTTTCTCTTTCTTGTCTTTCTCGGCTTTGGCCTCTTCTGCTTCGTGTTTCTTGATGAGCTCTTCCACTTCCTTCTGCTTGAGGACTTTGATTCTGGTCTTGCCGTTCTCTCGTGTCAGTGTGGCAATCTCCACTACGAAGATGGTCAGAAAAAGGGAAACCAATTAGATGTCTGTCCATAAAATTTGAAATTTTAAAGACTGTTCATACTGAATCTACTGAAACAACATCATCCTCAGCATCTGTCAACAAGTATGCAACATCTTTCTGCATGTAAGAGTTTTAAAGTAAAGAAAATGTAAAAAAGCTGCTTGTTAAACAAAGTCTAAATATATAAAAATATATATTATTATAATAAATCTAATATAGTCACAAATGCACTACAAAAATTCTACATTTTCAACAGATAATTGTGATTTCATGTCAAGTGTTATTTTATTTGTTGCAACTGCAAAAAAGGGTTGCATTCGAGACCTAAAACGCAGAATGTCTTGTTTAAAAGGGTTGTATGACCGTTCTGACTGCAGTGTGTGTGTTACTGCAATTCAGCACATGATCAGCTGCATTAAGTTGAGAGCTCAGATGGATTGTGGGACTGTATATGGTGTCATGATCATTCATAATGCAGAAGTCTGCTCTCCGCCAGACTGCCTCGATCTATCAACCTCGTCTGCATGCTAAAACATTTATTCCATCTCCGTCTTGCCAAACACGCACCTTTCTCTGCTGACAGCTTGCTGACGTCCATGGTCTTGTTCAGCACTTTGACGGCAAGAGCGAGGGCAGACGACAGAGTCATCTCTCCCTCTTTATAGTCCTGCTTCAGCATTGACACAGCAGCCTAAAACACACATTTATAGTCTTTTTTGTGTATTGACTGAGGTGTTTTGATAACTTTTTTTGACAGAGAATAGAACAGAAGTTTCGAATTAAGGACAGGTGTCTTGTCGCCATCTACTGGCCGAATGGTGACTGGTCACACATTTTTTTTTTTTTTTTTTTAAATCACTCAACTTTAAGAGACACCATGAATTCCAACATGCAACCTCACAGTTTTACAAACAAAAACGTAATATGTGACACAATCTACATGCGTAATTAGTGATTAAAAGCAGTATAATGTAACATATGTAAAATGCTTTGTGAGGACATCTGGGAACACTTTAAAGTAATAACTCTTGCATATTATGTGTTGATTTTTGAGAGAAAAATCTGATAGATTTTAAATAGTGCTTTCAATCGCTTAAAAAAAATAAATGAATCTGAAAAAAATCTGAAATTAGTCAGGATTAATTGCAATAATTTCACAATCTTCAAATTAATGCAGAAACAACAAAGATAGTATATTTTTAATATTTGTCTAATGGCATATTTTTTTTTATAACTGAAGGTGAGTATCACTGATACCAATACTACTGATGTTTCTATGAAATATTAACATTATATAAACATTACAGTATAATTGACAGCTATCAATTTTAACATTTATTAGAGTTTAAAAAATAACCACTTCTAATTTAAGTGAACTTGAAACAATCTTCACATAAACCCATTATAATAAATGTCATACTTAGCTACATGTGCCCTTCAGCAAGTAGGAAATATACAGAAATTGAATAATCTTATCAAACACTAGTTCAAAAGAACAGCATTTATTTGAAATAGAAATCTTTTGTAACATAATCATGTCTTTACTGTCACTTTTGATCAACTTAATGCATCCTTGCTGAATATAAGTACTAATTTATTAAAAAAAAAAAAAAAAAAAAAAGGCAGACTCCATATCAGCCTAGTAATGACTTTTTCTATTTTTGAAATGATTAATTAAACCAAATGATTATTTTGTTATTATTTGGTTATTTTGTTCAGATTAAAAGATTAAATTGTAATTTGTAGTTTTTGTTGGTAGTTTTAAAGTTTGAAAATGGAGAGTTCAGAATCTGAATGTGCGGTTCACTCACTGCGCTGTTGTTGCCGATGCACGTGGCTTTCCAGCCTCCATAGTTTCCACTGGGGTCACTCTGATAGAGCTGGAAGCCGTAGTGTTTGTCCCATCCCATATACAGCAGAGACACACCGAAGGGCCTTTTACCTGATAAAACACACATTATGTTTATATTCTTCTGTTTATATTTCAAAGAGGATAATTTTAGAAGTATATTGTTATGTTTTTATATGTCGTACCTCCAAACTGTGTGTAAGCCTGTTTGATGTCACACAAGGCAGTAACCAGCTGCTCACAGGGAATGGGCTCCTGATACTGCAGCAGGTACCTGCACACACATCATCACACACTGCATCAATCTTGAGACTCTCATATTTATAATAAACCAATTTTGTCTTATAACAACACAATGCAGCCTTTAGCAGGAGTCAAAGTGATGCTTCACTCACCTCTGTGCGATGAGCCTCAGCTCGTTTGTGAGGACGTTGGCATCTGATGTAATTCCCGCTACACTGCAAGCCATGTCTCTGCGTTACAGAATCACCACACACCAGTGCTTTTATTATAAACTATAACTAAACTATTAAAAATCATTTTCAGTAACTGAAAAAAGCTGACATAAAATAGAATAAAATATAATTAGATAAAAAAAATAACTCAAAAATATTTTATAATTTAAATATTAATGCAATTCCTTCCATATCAAAACTAAATAATTGTCTCTTTAAAAAAAAAATTAATACAACTCCTCCCATATCAGAACTAAATAATATTATCTTTAAAAAAAAAAAAAGACCAAAATGCACATAAGAAATTATTAAAAATTCAGCTAATTTGTTTTTTAAATTAAAATAAACTGGAAATATAAAAATAAAAGCTAATTTAATAGAGATTTCTCAAGAATAGAAATGTTATTAAATATTAATTAAAATTTAAACATTGATGCAATTCCTTCTAAACTGAAATAAATATATATATAAGTACTAAAACTTAAAGGGATACTCCACCCCAAAATGAAAATTTTGTCATTAATCACTTACCCCCATGCCGTTAACTAAAATAATTCAAGCCAAAAATCTAAATATGGATAAACATTATTTTAGTGTAAGATTTACTGAAATATTTTATGAATTATAAATTTTTTTTTTTATATTGAATATCATTACAATTCCTTCCACATATTAGAACTTCAACTCCTCTTGGGAAACCTTTAAATCCATAATTATCAAATCGTGAGAATTTTAAGAATTTAAAATCCTGATTTTAAGGCCACATAAATTATTTGAACCCAAATTTACTGAATTTAATATTGCAAACACTCACTCGTTGAGTTTGTAAATCTTCTCAGAGAAGAACACCTCGTCCAGAAGTTTGTGGATGTTCCTCCTCTCTGCCGCCAGCAGCACGCCGTCCTTGGCCAGGATGCCCAGACAGGTGCCAGCGTGACCGATGGCCTCCATGGCATATTCTACCTGATACAGACGGCCTGCCAACAACACAACACACAGAGACCATTTACAAGTGACAAGAAATCATCATTTAGACTAATACCACACAATAAAAATAATAAAAGAGCAGATATGGGGGCTCTCACCCTCTGGTGAGAAAATAGTCGTTCTTGAGTCATATCTCCGAGACTGTTGAATAAAACAAAAACAAATTGTGAATCATTGTGATAAGAGCTTATTGTGATTCAGATAAACTGCATTAAAAATATAGACAATCCACTAATAATGCAACACTTACCATTTTGCCTTTAAATAAAATGAATCCTGCAAACAGGAGAAAAAAATGCTTAATTGATGAGGAACAAATTGCACATACATTATTATTAATAATTATAATGTACATTTAATAATTTGTAAATTATTGTTTCTGCTGTCAGAAGCTTACGAACTTAAACACTCAATGAGTAACAAAATGAAACAGAAAACCCAAACACGTCTAAAAACACATCTAACCTACCAGACACGGTGATTTTACAATCTTAAGAATTAATATAATAAGAGATTGAAGCATAAATGTGAATTTTAAAGCTGCTTTCAGTTTCTCCTGTATGAACGTTTTAGCTTTAGCATTAGCATCTGCATAACAGCATGAAGCAGCAACTTTTCATTTCATTTAAATGTAGTCTACGCTCAATTACATTTACATCAGTTCAGCTTCACGCACACGCACAGGAGGCTTTACTTTGTGATAGGCATCATATATAGTGTGTAAAATATAGGAGAGTATTATTATTTTCATACCTAAAGCCTGTGCTCGCGCTGTCTGTTCACTGTTGCGGCTCCGACTCCGCTAAAGAACCTCACTGCAGCGAGAAGCGCGTCCACTCTGGATTCACTTCCACGGTCTGTCACGTGCGTCACGTGAAGCTCTGTGATTGGTTCCCTTTCTTTAGTTCGCGTCAGTGCTAGCAGTTCAGCTTTTTTATATTAGCAACAACTAAAAATTATAACTTGTTACAAGCACTAATTGCACTACTGTCCCAAAATGTGTAAATGCATTTTATGTATAGAATTATTGTATAACATAGGAAAATCCCTCAAATTAAATACAATTTGGATAAAAATATGATAATCTAAGCATAGAGCAAACAAATAAATTTTCAGTGTGTTTACAAATTATCAGCTTTCCTAAAAACTATACCTGATGAATAACAAGCATAAGAAACAGACTACAGTGGTAACACTGTACTTTTTTGATGCACTAGAAAGAATTGGTTCATGAAAGTCATTTGTTTTCTGAATCAAACTACTGTGTGCTTCCAGGTGCTTCGTGCTGATTAGAGTGGGCCGAGCTATGCTGAATATGCTCTACATCCTAAAGAAATGACTCGTTCAGTTTTACAGCGCCCTCAGTGTAAGGGAGGATACATTACCATACACTTTATAATAATGATGTACAAACTACCAATATTTCAGAGCATATTTTAAACCCAAAAATCAATTCTAAAATGCATATTAAAATATTTTAAATAATTTCAAATAAAATTTTACAATTGAGTATTGTATGTAATAAAAATGTCTGTCATCCTTTTGACCTCACTACAAAGAACTGGTTCTAATAAAAGTCATTTGTTTGTGATTTTGGAATACACTGCTTGTGCTGCATGTTTTTTGATTAACTTAAAAATAACAGGTTCACAAGAGTCGTTTGTGCTCTATGACAGACTATGGTATTATAAATACAGAAAAGACAAACTCCGCACGCTGATCTCATTATTTATTAAAAATTATTTACAACAACAGCATAATCCAAGAAAAGAATGATGATTTTTAATTTCTACTGCATCGTTCACCCCTGTGTTGAGGAGTTGCATACGGTCTTCACATGATACAGAACACAAAAACTGAAGCCAAACATTGCAACAAGCCAAAGAGCACTGATAGTACCAAACCAGCCATTGTTCACGCTCTAATGCGAGCTCAGATTAATATTTAATGTTTACGGGTGAACTTAATTCCTTAGTCACTGTCGATCATATTCCCAGTGACAGAAGACACTAAATGGACGATTATAATAAATAAAGCAATATTCTACTGGATCGGATCAAATCGAAGAGTGCTTTTTTGTCGTGACGGAAATATGTGGACGCTGGGAAATGAAGAAACAACAAACAGTGCACTGGAAAGCTTTGAATGCGTGGACACTTTCGCTCCATCAAGTTGGCCGTGTCAAAATCAGCACCATGAAAGAAGAGCAAAGCCTCCATTGGCTGTGAGGTCGTTGTGCAGTCTTCACGTCCAGCACTGAATAGTTTCACATGGACTGAAAAGCTCAGTTCAGAAGACACACATTGCAGGCACTGCAATACGAAACGCCCAAATCAAACCTACCAAAGTTCATGCTCCACAACCAGACTGTGAAAATACACGCAGAGCCGCGTCTGGGTGTGGAGAGAATGATCTGGAGAGAAATGTTGGACATTTGTTGTAAGTGCAAAATAATGACGTCCTCCAGGACGGGAGGATTCGCAAACAAGAGGCACAGCGTTCAGAGTTCGTAAGGCCTCTGGGGGGCGCTGTTCTGATCAGAGGTCCATGGGCATCTGCGTGGGTATGACTCTGATGTACTACGGCAGCAGAGAACGAGCTACATACTTCAGGATGCCTCCGTGTCTGAAAAACGCCACATCCATGTCGTTCTCGAAAAGAGCCATGACACTGAAACTCTTCCCTGTGCTCGTCTGGAAACAAAGGCAGACATGAACATTAGAAGTTGCATGGACAAAAATATCACTGCAGTTTAATTAAGAGTAGGACAGATTTAGATTCACAAGCTCTCTGTTTTGGGAACAATTTAATAATGTAATAGCAGAAAAGAAATTCTTGCAAAAAGAAATTCTTTCTTAGCTATTGCTATAAATAATAAGGGAAACTTTGAACGTCTATATATTAATTTTAATAATGGCAGGGCACAAAATATGTAGTTCTATTGCTATTTATCTAACAGATTAGTTATTGAGTCTTATTGAATGATTCATTTAAATGACCAGCTCAAAAGAGTATTCTGTTTGTGAATCAAACTAAACTTTTGCTGCTTGTTTCTGATTCACAACAAAGAAACTATTAAAAAAAAATATATATTTTTTTTAATCAGAGTACACTGATTGTGCTGTGCGTTTTTGATTCACTAAAAAGAACTGGTTCATGAGTGTCATTTGATTGTGTATCAGACTACATTAGCGGTATTGTATGTTTTTGAATCATTAAAAAAAAAAAAAAAAAAAAGGTTTCATAAGAGTCACTTGGACTACACCAGCTATTCTGAATGTTTTTGATTCTCTACAAAAAACACGGTTCATAAGAATGATTTGTTTGTTAATCAGACATCGCTGATTGTGCTGTGTTTTAATTCACAAATAAACGTTCATAAGAGTATTTTTTTGTGAATCAGACTACAGTGGCTGTGATATCCATTTCTGATTCATTAAAAAGAACTAGTTCATAAGAGTCGTTTGTTTGTCAATCAGACTACAATGGTTGCGCTGTTATTGTGTGTCACTTGTGAGCACCTCTCAAAGTAAATGCTGCAGTGAACTGATGTGTTATCCGTTGTGAGTCGCTCTACCTGTACTACGAGCTGTTGTCTGGGTATGAGCTCCTGTGGGATGTTGATGGTGAATCGCTCTTTTCCACACAGCTCCAGTGAGTCTGCATTCTGTCCTGACAAGAACTGCAGCGGAGCGATTCCCATCCCCACCAAATGATTCCTATGAATCTTCTCAAAGCTCTCCGCTATCACCGCACGGACCCCCTTTATAACACAGTCAAGAGAGTCTGTACGTTAAGTGTTTCCTTAAAGTTGAATTAATCACAGGAAAATGTGTAGCACAGAAGTGGAAACGGCGTATGGGAGCAGTACCATTAAATAAGGTCCTTTGGCGGCCCAGTCACGTGAGCTGCCAGAGCCGTACTCTTTTCCTGCCAGGATGATGAGAGGAACTCCATCTCTCTGATAACGTTCAGCAGCTTCAAACCACGTCCAGCTGTGATGGGAAAAAATTCAGCAAAACAATGAGTTCAGAGTCAGAAGGAATCGTGTTCAAACTGGTTTAGTCTGGTCACTAACCGTCTGTCCTGATGGAATGTGCAGTGTTCTGGGTCCGGTTTTCCCGATGAGGCGGTTTTGAAGCTTTATGCTGGCAAATGTTCCTCGAGTCATTACAGCATCGTTTCCTCTCCGTGCGCCGTAGGAATTGAACTCACGAGGGGTCAAACTGAATCAAATGTATATAGGAACTTAGTTTCTAATCATCTTTACCTTAAACATATTAATGAAAAAGCATTTTTACTGCAAAAATGTAATGTAAATTACAATAAATGATTTTAAGGACCAACATACTGAGAAGAAACCGTGCAAAATAGATCACCCCCATAGATCATCTTACCGTTTGCTCTGCAGGTATTTGGCAGCAGCGCTGACTCTTGCGATGCTTCCCGCTGGAGAAATGTGATCGGTTGTTACTTTATCACCCAGAAAGAGAAGCGGGTATGCCCCCTCAATGGACTGAGGAGTGCACGCCTCTTTAGACTGAGATGAAGAGATACAGGGGCCATGTTAGTGTCAAAATACTGTGTACGTGATGCATGAGAGGAGCTGCATCTGAAAAACACTAGTGTAGTTACTGTTAACTAAAACTATTACACATCACTTTCATTAACTGAAATAAAGCTGAATTACAGAATACTAAAATTACAGAAACTAAAACTGAAAAAGCTAAATAGAATTAAAAAAATGACAAAATTAAAAAATTACATAAGTAATTAAAATTACTAAAACTTAAACTTTAATAAAAATTAAGCTTAATAGAAATATTTAAAAAATGAAAACTTATTATATTTACAAAATTACATTTAAAAAAATACTACTATTGTAATGAAAACTGAAAATATAAAAATAGAAGTTAATTCAAGACATTAAAAAAAAATACTGAATGACACTCACCAGTTTGTTGAAGAAGGACGGACATCGAATGTAAGTGGATTTGGGATCCCACGGGAAGAGGGCAGATTCGGCAGACTCTAAACTGTTCCAGAACGAACTTCCTTTCTGCAGACAATAACACAAATCAGCCAGTATTAACAGACAATTCTGATGCAGTGAATCAATCAATTCAAATGAATCATAGTTAATATTTTGTGGGGGAAATGTGCTATGATAATCCTCGCACCTCCATCCGGCTCCTCAGCTCTTTGAACATGGAGGCGATGACGATGTTCTCCTCCGTGTGGTTCACCTCTTCTTTGGATGGCCAGATATCCCGCAGATACACATCCTTCCCCTCCGAGTTCACCCCCAGCGGTTCTGTCTCCAGGTTGATGCTGACTGTACCTGCGATCGCATACGCCACCACCAGTGGAGGTGAAGCCAAATAATTCGCCCGAACACAGTCACACAGGCGTCCCTCTAAATGCCTGTTTCCAGACAGCACGCCACACGCCACCAAATCACCCTGCACACAAGCAGGCAGATTAATACACAGCAGATCAGAGAGAGAGGGAGTGAGGCAGAAACGAGAGATTAAACTGTCTCACCTGTTTTATGGCGTCCACCACACTCTCAGGTAAAGGTGCTGTATTGCCCACACAAGTGGCACATCCATAACCCACCACCTCGAACCTGAAAACACATCATCAAATGGCATGCGTATTTAGTCAACTGTGAATGTAATATAATTGTGAAAATGCCATTATTTTTTGTAAATAATCTATTATTTAAAAATGTATTTCTGTATCGTTAAATGCATTTTGTTTTCTTATTTGTATGTGAAAGAAATAAAATATATATTTAAATATACTACATTATTAAATATTTTTATTACACATTTGATATTTCTTTCTTTAGTGATAGCTTTCATTAATGATAACCTATGAAGGTGTACATTTATGGCATTTTGTACATTTCACTAATACTTACTGTTTTTATACTTATTGTAATACTTTAATACCTGCTGTTTTTAATTTTTCAATTATATTATTTGTGCACATTTAATTTTTGTGTCTTTTAAACAATAAATAAAAGAGGTTAAAATAGTTACACTATTTTATAATAATAATAATTATAAAAAATGAATATATCTTATATTAATAGGAAAAGTTATTGTTACATATCAATATCCAAAATAAAATATGTTTTATATTATAGAAGTGGAACACAAAAGCACAAATAAATAATAAAAAAAAAAACTATAAAAAGCCAATTAAATAATAAAATGTATTAAATATTTCTAAATAAAATAAATAATATAATAGATACTAGTGATGTTCAAATTTTTTGTACTATCTTACTATATACTATTATATACATATTATATTACTTTAGTAGAGTTTCATTTTAATGATAGCTTATGTTAACAATAACCTTGCTATGTGTGTGTAAGTATGTGTATATATAGTGTGTACCCAAGTTTCCTGAGGTAGGGCAGGACTCCACTGGTGTTCAGATAATGTGTCACAGTTCCACTGCCAGGCACCAGACTCGTCCTGATATACGGTTTTACCTTCAGACCAGCCTCGATGGCTTTCTTCGCAAGCAGACCTGTACAAATCACAGACATACATGTGAGATGCACTAAACACTGTGCAAACAGCTCATATCAGATCTAGAGGCGTGTTTTCATCTGACCTGCGGCCAGCATGACGGATGGGTTGCAGTTATTGGTGCAGCTGATGACAGCAGCGATGACGACAGATCCATGTGCCAGGTTGTACTCGGCCCCCTCGTGCAGGAATGGGACCTGAGTTGCCTGCTTCTCTTTGGATATGTGGAAGCCCTTAAAACCCACCTACACATATATATAAAGCACAAAAACATATACAGGTATTAGTTATGTCAAAGGTACTTTGCTACCAAGTTGGAAGCAATTTAATATGGTAATGTGTGCATTCACCTTCTCATTCAGGCAGTTGATAAAGTCTTCCTTCATGCAAGTCACAGCAACTCTGTCCTGCGGCCGTTTGGGTCCACTGACATGAGGCACAATTGAACTCAGGTTCATCTCGATGACCTATAACACCAACCGCATCACATGACTTGACACACATGACAGGAATTTTTTTTGCTTTTCTGGTTACTCATTTCACATGTGAAGGTTCGTCATTGATTTACACATCTGATCTCTTTTTTGAACTTCGAAAGAATTAGTGAATATTGAGAGTAATAAAGGTACACATCCAATCTCTTTTTCAAATGCTTTCTTGAACTTTGCTTTAATAATAAGAATTGTTTCTTGAGCAGCAAATCACCATATTAGAATAATTTCTGAAGGATCATGAAGACTAACGATGCTGAAAATTCAACTGTGCATCACAGGAATAAATTACATTTTAAAATACATTGAAAACGGTTATCTTAAATTGTAATAATATTTTTAACTTTCATTCCCCTTATTTTTAATCAAATGCATGCAAACTTGGTGAGCATAAGAGACTTTTCAAAAACTCTCCGAACACTTAAACGGTTGTGTATAAAGACACATAAAAGGTAAAGCAGCAAAAACAACCTGTTTACTTCTCAAAATGCTCATTAAATCTAAATTAACCAACCTCTGAATACTGTGGCTCTTCTGATTGGTCGCTGTAGCTTCTGAAGAGTTTGATAGCCTTCAGATAGTCTTCTAAAACCACAAGCTTCTCCTCACTGCAAACTGATAAGAAATACATTTTTGCATCAAGTTACGTCCTTACAAACATTTGAAACTTCATAATCTAAAGTGCACAGTATGGTCCGTACTGGTGTGTTTAAAGTGCTGAAGGGTGATGTCATCCACAGGAAAGAAGCTCACGGTGGCGTTGTACTCAGGGCACATGTTAGCGATGGTGGTCCGATCGGGAGCTGAGAGCTGCTGTACACCAGGTCCAAAGAACTCCACAAACTTCCCTCCGATTCCTGCCTGACGCAGATGCTGAGACACAAAGATCAGATCAGTGCATGAAACGTCATTAAGATTAGCAAATTCTCTGATGATGTCATACATGAAGGAAACAAGGACCTCACTGTACCTTTGTTATGCCAAGTACGATATCAATGGACGTGGCAAGAGGACTGATGGTCCCCACGAGTTTACAGCCGACGACCTGCGGCAGAGTCAAAGACACTGGCTGACCTAACATGACCGCCTCTGATTCAATACCTCCAACTCCTGAGAGAAAGCATGAGAGAGACACTGTGAGATAAACAAGACGTTTAAGATTGCACAAATATAACACAATAACTGACATCACGCTCACCCCAGCCTAGGATCCCAAGGCCGTTGATCATGGTGGTGTGGGAGTCCGTTCCCACCACGCTGTCAGGATAAATAAACCCCTCCCCTTCCTGTACCACCTGACACAGGTACTCTAGATTCAACTGATGCACTGTGTTGATGTCTGGCGGAACCACGTTGATGTTTTTAAAGGCTTTCGAACACCACTGGAGGAGAGAATTGTGAAAAATAAGACTTAAGTACAATTTGTTTCATAACTTCAGTGTGATGTGAATGGCGTTTTGTGTTGTTTTCATGTAAATAGAAATCATAGAGAGTTCTGAAAACTCACCTTAAAGAACTGCAGCCTCTCTTTGTTTCTGATTAGCTCCATCTCTTGGTTTCTGATCATCGTTTCAGGCCTGTGTGTCAGACAGACATCATGGCATCAGATAACGCAGACAGATTAATGTGAGAGCATGTGTTAGTGTGTGTGTGAGGTGTAGACGTACTCTGACACGGGCTGCAGGTGGAAGGGGCACAGGAGGGGTGTGTTCTCTATCTGTACTGCTGCGCTTCTGCCACTGGGGGCGTCGGAGCAGGAGACTTTACTGCAGCCGCCCCGATGACCCGGTCGTTGACCTGAACAGTGACTGCCGCTGCTGCTGCTGCCTCGTGGAGATGGTCGGCCAGCAGGAGATCTGGTGGTGGCACCATGACTCTCGTCCATGGGGCTTGGAGGGCTCTGGATGGCACTGAGAAATCAGGCAAATGCTTGTTAGCTGTTTTGTTGTTTGATGGTGACAACGTGTTGCATCGTGCCTGGTTAAGCGCATAAAAAGAGATTGTTTTCACAAAAACAGTAGCACAATACATTATCACCCTAATTACTGTGTACGTTAGGAGTTCTGGCCGTAATCATCGTTTATGTTAATGCCGTAATTCTTGGGTTTTAAAACATAAATACTGCCTTAATCTGTCTTTAAGCCTTTGAGTTCACTCTCACCATTTGCTGTAGTCAATCTGGAGAGAATGATCTACAATGAGGTCTGTGGGGCATCTGGGGTTCACCAGGTTTGGATCGACCCCCTGTTTAGCTAAAGCATCTCTCATAGCTGCCAGATCAACCATAGCAGGAATTCCCCTGTGAACACAATGGTGCTATCAGGACACATCCAGCCTTACGAACAGGCCCAGTCAGCATGCAAATGAAGACAGGGCTGTTAATCTAAATAAAAGCGATTTTTTTTTTTATCACATTTTTAATAGCAATCACAATTTTTATCAAAAAAAAAAAAAAAAATGAATTAGTTTTTTTTTTTGAGCCCAAATTGTGCAGCTCTAGTTGATTACTCACGTAAAATCCTGTAGCAGAACCCTGGCAGGTGAAAACGCAACCTCAGCCTGGTTCTGCTGCTTCTGCCAGTCCAAAATACTGGAAACATCGTCCGTCTTTATGTAGAATCCGTCACATTTGCGTATGGTGGACTCCAGGAGAACCCGCATACAGAACGGCAGTTTCTCTAAAGGAGACAAGCCTTTATTTTACATCTGAAATCCACTGAGTTTAACCATGTTTTTTTTTTTTTTTATAACAAGTGATGTCAGCAATGATGTCACTTGCATCTGTGCATGATTTAATTCCATTAAAGCATTAACTCACCGTATCTGACATCTCTCAGCTTCTGTGGGTTGAAATATCGCCGCTCTTCATACTGTTCGCTCTGGAGAGTGTCGATCAAATGGCCGAACGGATGTTCTGTACAGAACAAAAGACTTTATTGAGGATTTTGAGAGACTGAGCTGATAAATGAATGTCATTTACATAACAGTGACAGGAAAATGATGGCTTGTGTGTTTGAAACTCATTAATCTGATCTGGATTTGGGTTTGGCTATGACTGTATTGTGCACCTGCAACGACCAAACAGAATCAGAACTGGCCCAGATAACAGCAGAGCAACATCTGCAAGGCTCATACAACTCAAAGAGAGTGTATCTTTTGGCAGTGAGTACTGAGAGCTGACAAGCCCAATTCACAACCGTTCAGGGCAGAAACGCAAGCATTAAATGACATGTGAACATTCAATTTAGGGATGCAACAAAAAAAAAAGAGATAAATGAAAGTGACACAATCCAGGTTCAAAGCCGAACACTGACATTTACAGAAGCACATTATGATTAAAATTCACAAATCAAGTATTTGCATGTCCTAGCTGTGCCTAGAAGCAGTAGCCCTCTTGGTTACTGAGAACAATAATAAATCACTTTTTCACGTTTTCTCTCATGAAAGAAGGCAGCTTCTGTTACAAAAGAACCTGTCTGTTTTCTATTCAAAACTACAGAAAGGAAAAAAAACAGGCATTTTGTTCTTTGTTGTGTGTTACCAAGCAGTCTATTGTTAAAAGACGCAGAAGTTCTTATATTACACGAAATTCAGAGTTTTGTGATCACTGTTACTATTTTTATCCTAATTGCATGTCAGAAAAACAACATTTACTGTGTTTTTGGAGTAGACATTGTATACAGTCCACTACGTATTGAAAAACAGATCCATAATTGTACTGCTATCAACTTCTCTCTCTCTTATTTCTATTAAAAATAAATGAACACATTTAATCAGTAAGGACACATTAAATTGAGCAAAAGTGTGACAGTTCAGAGAGAGCTCAACAAAAGCAAATCCTCATCTCGGGGCATGATATATACACACTAGAGCTCATACATATTAGTATATTGTGACCCTGTGTGACTGCATGTATGGAGGATAAACAGGCACAGACACGCTTATCACTCACAGCCTGCGTCTGCTGCCTCCTGCATGCGTTAGATAAGTTTAGGTGAGTTCAGATTAAACAGAAACTGCAGCAAAGGAACACAAACCTGCATTGCCACATCCAAACACACAAAAACCCATCTATATTTATGACATGGAAGATAAAGACCCTGGGTGGGAAAAGTAAATAACACTCTCACTAACAGACAATCAGATTACAGAAGGTTCAGTCCACTGACATGAAAACTAATATGCCTACTTAATTATAATTATACACCTTTTACTTCTAAAACAAACCTGTGGCATCGCAGACCTTAATTAAGACATTTTTTTAGTACATTTTTGAGGATAATTCCCTCCCAGTGTTTCCCCACAATGTATGTTTTACAGTTTTGGGGACATTTTGTTCAATTTAAAGACACTATTTGTCCCATTTATGAAAGTTTCATAGCATTTAAAACAATATCATATTAAGATCAAGAGGTTTTGTTACAAGCAGTTGCATACCTATTAAGATATATAATAACTAAAGAGACATGCAATGCTTTGCCATTAACAAAGTACTATAGTATAGTGACTGAAAACTATAACAATACTACTAATCAAATGTATACACATAATTACCATAAACACATACTAAGGTATTTATAGTACAGCAAGGTAAGAACACTGCGGGAAATCATGGTAACGTTACATGTCGAGAAAGCATGGTGCACGTGTTATTGCAAACAATACTTAATAATCGCGCATTGTACATAACAGTCTCAGTGTCTCAATGCTAAATGAGCTTCCTGCCTAGACAACATTTTAGGCACCCTACACGCATGAAACAGTTGCTGTCAAGCTCACTATGTTTTGATACACATCAGTTTGTGATAGATCTGGATGTCAGTCGCTCTGTCGCCGCTAACTTAGCCGCAATGCTAACGACAAATCCGACTGTTTCATCCTTCTAAAAGTGAATATTTAAGAGCTGTTTTAACACACAATTGTATAACAGGTTATATGTATATCTGTCAGAACGCAAATTATATAAATATTGTTGTTTTGTCAGTAAAAACAGCCCTTACCGTGCTGAGGCGAACCGAGCGCCATGATGACTTCTGAAATTAACACGACTTCCACTCGCTCGAGCCACGACAGCGAGCCAATCAGCACACAGAACCTCCCGGAAAACTGTCCAATCAGAGTACAGCACTGCGCTTAGCGTTGTCCAATCAACAAACTGTATCTTCTACTCTATCCTTTAGCATGTTTTATCAACACATCTTAATTTAATGGAAATAAAAGCGCATTTATTTTTAATGATCCTGTCTATATTAGTATTGTTAAATATTTTCTATCTATCTATCTATCTATCTATCTATCTATCTAAACACTAATATTATTACATTAATATTAATACAAACCATTTAGCATGTTTCATTTCATAATTTTTTTAAGCAATATTCTAACAGTGTTTTGTATTTTTTCTAAATAGGCAAGTAATTTTTCCTCTTTGTGTTGTTTTTATTTTTATTTTTTATTTGTAAATTTATGCTTTCTTTATTGTTAACAGTTTTGATTTTTTTAATTGATCTTTGTAGTTAAAACAATGTAAACATGCAACATTTCTCTTGTTGTTCATGTTTATATGCATATAAAAAATTAATTACTTAATGCATGAGTTCGACATGTCTACATTTTTGTTAATTTTGTAAATATATTTTAAGTAATATTCTAGTTTTGTTTTGATTATATATATATTTCTATGATATATACATATACATATATTTACATTTAGTCATTTAGCAGACGCTTTTATCCAAAAGCGACTTACAAATTATATATATACACACACACACACACACACACACACACACACACACAATAAAATATTAATATGTTGTGGAGCATAATTAAACCATGTAAAGTTGTTTATGTTGTTCACTAAAAATGTTACATTCCTCTTGCATATATATATATATATATATATATATATATATATATATATATATATATATATATATATATATATATATATATATATATATATATATATGAACAATGGCACACATCACCGCCCAATCATCAAACAGCTATTCTGTGTCAATGACCAATCACCAGGCAGCCTGTCAGTGACGGAAGTATGCGCCGGAAGCATGGAGCGCTCGATCGGCATGACTTTCCATTAGGAGCTGCTGGTCGCGGATCGATAAGACAAAATGCGGTTTTAAGAGGCATAATAGCGGATTTGTCTCATGACAGGACCGCTTAAGGCCGCTGGATAGAGAAACAGCAAATATGGCGAGCTAACCGGGTGAGTTAGCGTGTGTCTGAGAGGTCAAATAAGTGTAATGTACTTCTGCTGGGCGAGGGGAGAGACACAACATGAGATGCTTTTTTGTTTTGGGCTTGTGTAATGCGCATGCGCAGTAGATAGGAGACCTGTCATTTTTGCTACTTCACCATGAAAAGGTCACTATGACTCTGATAAACATTCAGCTCTGTGTCAGAGCACAGAAGAAAGAGTCATTCATGGTGGTACATAGTGTCTCTCAGATCTCTCATTGAAAAGGTCTGCATCAAGGTTGTATGGTCCCTCAAAATTCAGCAAGTTAGTTTAACGCTTAAATTATTTTCAGAAATAAAAATGGTTTAATTTTTATATTGGATTTCTTATCTAATGCAATGTTGCCACTGACAACATCCTAGTTATAAACACATTGTTTTAAACAGGTTCTGTCATCACGTTATTGTAAATATAATGCTATAAATACATCATATAATATTTAGATAATAATACATTTCTTCCTCTTTAATGTTTACACAACACATATAATTTTAAAGTAAATATTAATCATTTAAAACTTTAGTTTTATTTTGACAGGTGTAATCCTGAGGAATGTGTGGTATTCTAGTAATTTACAGATTAATATAAAAGGAAAAATAAAAAGTGCTTTATCTTTTAAATGCCAAGCCCTATTTTTCTGGATAATCCTAAATATGATGCTATTAATGTTTACTTTAGATCAACATGGATAATTAAAAAATAAGTATCTATTATTGTTGTTTTGTTTGTTTTTTTGCAAGTATAATTCTGTAAAAAGTATGGCATTAAAGTGATTTAGAAATTATTGTAAAAATACGTTTTTAGAAACATTCAGACTTGCGTGTTGTTCATAGTAAAAAAATAAAAAAAATAAATAAAAAATGCAATGCTCCATATAAAATATTATTATTATTATATTTTTTTTTAAATGGTTGTTGGTATTTAATTTGTAATCTAATGCTATTGCCAAGCCCTTTTATTCTGGCTATTTCAAAATATGATGCCATAAATATGATTTTTAATGTTTACTTTGGAACAATAATATGTCATTTAAAAACAAATATTTATTCAAATCTTTACTATTATTATTAATATTATTTTGACAGGTATAATCCTGGGGAATGTATGGAATTTTTAGAATTAGAGATTAATGTAATATTTTAGAAACATTTAGATTTACGCCATTAATAAAATCAAAATGTAATTATTTAATTAATTATATTATTATGTAATATTTTGTATTATATTTTTATGATGGATGTTGTTTTTATTATACTTTTTATTAACACTTTTTTTAGTCTTAAAAGTGATCTTGTTGTTTGCTCAGTGTGAACTTGTTCATGTTCTTTATTGTAACAAAGTTGTTTATGTTTTTTTTTGTAAAAAAGATTTATTAAATTTTTTTTTGATTATATTAATAATAAATATTTTTGCCCCCCATTAATGTTTATTTGTAATGTTTAAGATTGAAAATCTTGGTCTTTGGCAATTATAAAACAAAATCCATGCATAAAATGCATTGGGAAATTGGGAAAAAATAAACCATGAAGGCAGGGTGAAACATTTAAAGACATAATTTTAATAGAACCTTCATATAACAAAAAATAAATAAATAAAACGAAGATTTTAATAAAAACTGTTGGGTTGCAAAAATGTGCATATTTCACAGATTTCAGATGTTCAATATGTTTTTTTTGTTTACATGTGTCAAGAAATTATCTCTGCAGAGCATATGATTATGGCATAACCCAGCAGTCACATGACCTTTGAACTCTGTACCTTCAGATCTGCAACGCAACATGCAGCTTATTTGAAATGTCGTAATTTTTTTCATTTCACTTCAGGTTGAGCAGGAGAGGAGCGAGTGTGTGTGCGTGTGATTTTGTGTGTGAGGTCACCGGCGGCAACGATGCAACAGAAGCGCAACATTCAGATCATTGAATGGGAGGATCTGGACAAGAGGAAGTTCTACTCGCTGGGCGTCTTCATGACCATGACCACACGGGCCACCGTCTACCCGTTCACCCTGATCCGCACCAGATTGCAGGTGCAGAAGGGGAAGTCGCTCTATAACGGCACCTTCGACGCCTTCTGTAAGATTGTGAAGGGCGAGGGGGGAGTGCGTGGCCTTTTATCGAGGGTTCATGGTCAACACGTTCACGCTCATCTCAGGGCAGGCCTACATCACTACCTATGAGCTGGTACGGAAATACGTGTCCTGTTACTCATCCAATAACACGGTCAAGTCTCTGGTGGCGGGCGGCGCGGCCTCACTGGTGGCCCAAAGCATCACGGTGCCCATCGACGTGGTTTCCCAGCAGCTGATGGTGCAGGGTCAGGGGTGTCAGCTCACACGCTTCAAACTCAAGCCCAAGATGGCGATGGCCACGTCCAAACACAGAGTGTCATTTGGTCAGACCAGAGACATTGTGGTGCAGATTTTTCACACGGATGGATTTCGGGGCTTTTATCGTGGATATGTGGCGTCGCTCCTCACCTACATTCCCAACAGCGCCGTGTGGTGGCCATTTTATCACTTTTATGGAGGTAAGGAATAGTGATGTACTGAAACCAAAATTTAAGTTTACATTTAGCTGGAAACCGAACCAAAAACAAAGCTAAATAAATAATCAATTACATTTATTTAATAATAATTAAATAATACACACTCAAATCAAAACTAAGTTAAAGCTGCAGTCCGTAACTTTTGGCACTCTAGCGGTTAATAAACAGAACTGCGTGCGTCTTGTGGAAGAACATTGTAGCTGGAGCTACTTCTCTCTGTTTATGTCTGTGACGTATCACGCAGGTACCGGGCTACTCCAGCTACTCTAAAATAGTCTGAATATAAACACTTATTATATGTATACCGTAGTGATTAAGGATAAGCCATAAACACGGTTTGGAAAATGGATTCATGGTGTATTCGTTTTGTTATTTGATTTTTGTATAATTAAAAGTTACGGACTGCAGCTTTAAAAAATAACCATTTAAAAAAAAATTACTAAACAGTTTAATAAAATTGCAGGTTTTTAATATTAACTTTTTTAATGGTAAAATTATGTTTCTTTAATTTATAGTTCAAATATAAACATTTAAACGCAGGCTGTCATACCCTGTTTTCATGACAGATTTATTTAAACATGCATTAAGACATATGCAATATCCAATATATGTAATATAGTGCACATATTTAGCAAAATGCTCCTTTTATCTGACTAACAAGTTTATGAAAATTGAATTGCTTTTCTGAGGTAAATATAACGTTACATGTTTACAAGTTGTTTTTCCCTGGTTGAAACACTGATTAAGCGATTACATGAGACATATATATATTTATTTCACTACATTATACTGTTTCTTTCAACATACCTTCTGATGTTCATTCATGCTGATTTCTTGCTGTAACTGTTAGCAGTTCTCCGATATATTTTCAGTTGCGGAACTAAAATATGTCATTTCCTAAAACGCTCTTACTGCGTCACATGTTTCCAGAGCAGCTCTCCAGACTGGCTCCTGCTGACTGTCCGCACCTCCTCCTGCAGGCCGTGGCGGGACCGATGGCTGCAGCTACAGCCTCCACCCTCACCAACCCCATGGACGTGGTCCGAGCCCGAGTACAGGTACAGACTCACCCATCACCTACTGTAATTTATAACATTTGTTATTGTTATTTAAAGGGATACTCCATCCCAAAATGAAAATTTTGTCATTAATCACTTACCCCCATGTCGTTCCAAACCCGTAAAAGCTCTGTTTGTCTTCGGAACACAATTTAAGATATTTTGGATGAAAACCGGGAGGCCTGTGACTGTCTCATAGACTGCCAAATAAATAACAGTGTCAAGGTCCATAATAGGTATGAAAGTCATCGTCAGAATACTCCATCTGCCATCAGACGTGCAACTTGGGTTATATGAAGCGACGGGAACACTTTTCATAAGCGAAGAAAACAAAAATAACGACTTTATTCAACAATTCCTTTGTCAACAACAGTCCCTCCTCTGTGTCTCTTCATGTCACCTTATGCTGTGTATGCTCTTCTGTATCAGCCGCACCACAAGGACGTGCTGTTTCTACGTGTATTTAGCTTTGATTTGAAAAAAAAAAAAAAAAACGCGCATTCCTTGTGGCGCGGATGACACAAGTAAGTGTACCATTTAAAGGTTTGGGCAGTAAGATTTTTTTAAGTTTTTGAAAGAAGTCTTTTATGCTTACCAAGACTTTTATCTGATCAAAAATACAGTAAAAATACTGTGAAATACTTGTAAAATGTCATTTATTTCTGTGATGTAAAGCTAAATGTTATTTTTTCTTCTTCAGTGTCACATTGACCTTTAGAAATCATTCTAATATGCTGATTTGATACTCAAGAGACATTATTGTTATAATTATGTTAGGATTTTTTGATGAATAGAAAGCTCAGAAGAACAATATTTATTTGAAGCAGAAATATGTTATAACATAAACATGAAACAGTGTTTTAAGTATAGTATTTTTTATTTTTATTTATTTGCATCATTTTAAAATGTGTAAAATACATCTATTTAAATCAGGGTTATACTTTGATTGTTTATTTTTAGTTTAACTTGAAGTACTAAAATAACTAAAACTAAATGTAAAAAAAAAAACTAATAAATAAAAATGAATTAAAAACTGTTATAGACAAAAATGACAAAACACAACTTGGAAAAATGACTAAACCTTAAACTAAAAATAAAATATAGAAAAAATCAAATTCATAATATTAACAAAAACTATAATAGTATATCAATACTAAAATAACACTGATTTCATTTCATATATTTATGTATTATCATACATATAAGCATTATTTTTTTTATTAATCTTTAAGTCCATTTATAATCTACCTATAGAAGTCCAGCTTTGTCTGTGCCGTTTTCTGATCCTCACAAACAAACTATTTTTGCTACTATATCTTTAAAGGGTTAGTTCACCCAAATATTAAAATTATGTCATTAATGACTCATCCTCATGTCGTTCCAAACCTGTAAGACCTCCGTTCATCTTCGGAACACAGTTTAAGATATTTTAGATTTAGTCCGAGAGCTTTCTGTCCCTCCATTGAGAATGTATGTACGGTATACTGTCCACGTCCAGAAAGGTAATAAAAACATCATCAAAGTAGTCCATGTGACATCAGAGGGTCCATTAGAATTTATTGAAGCATCGAAAATACATTTTGCTCCAAAAATAAAAAAATTACGAGTTTATTCCGCTTTTTCTTCTCTTCTGGGTCTGTTGTGAACGCGACTGCTGTGACTGTTGACGTACGACGCTGCTGACGTGTTTTCTTTGTTATTGGGCGCCCCAGAGAACACGTCAGCATATCGACGTGTTATCTTTGTTATTGGTTGCGTTCACAACAGACCCAGAAGAGAAGAAAAAGCGGAATAAACTCGTAATTTTTTTATTTTTGGAGCAAAATGTATTTTCGATGCTTCAATAAATTCTAACGGACCCTCTGATGTCACATGGACTACTTTGAAGATGTTTTTATTACCTTTCTGGACGTGGACAGTATACCGTACATACATTCTCAATGGAGGGACAGAAAGCTCTCGGACTAAATCTAATATCTTAAACTGTGTTCCGAAGATGAACGGAGGTCTTACGGGTTTGGAAGGACATGAGGGTGAGTCATTAATGACATAATTTTAATATTTGGGTGAACTAACCCTTTAAGACATCTGTATGTTAATAACCTGTATTATAATTGCCTAACCTCTGTGTACTGATGTTGTTTAAATTGTTAATCATCAGCATTACATTGCTTAATAGTAATATTTGATAATTCTATGTTAATGTACTCAGAGCCATTTTTGCTATATGTACAATACATCACACTTATATATTTTAAAAGAGCAAAACGGTTCTTGTTTTGAAATAACTCATTTAAATGATTTACCATGTGATTATTACTATGGATTTAAGCTTTGTGAGTTGTTTGCAGGTTGAAGGTCGCTCGTCTGTGCTGGAGACGTTTAAGCAGCTCCTGGCTGAAGAGGGCGTGTGGGGTCTCACCAAGGGTCTGTCTGCACGCATCATTTCCTCCACGCCCACGTCGGTCATGATCGTCATCGGTTACGAGACACTAAAGAGACTCAGTCTGCGGCCTGAACTGGTGGAGAGCAGACACTGGTGAAAACACACATACCTCAGGCTTTTAAACAGATGCCTTTTATTATGTTCATGTTGTATGAGGACCAGGCAATAATGGGTGCTCAAATGTGAAGTTATATTGCCTTTCTCCCTTTTTTGTGGATTTTGTATATTTTGTAACCTATTCTCATGAACTCGTAATGAGACTTCATGGATCTCGTATGACCTTTTCGCCTGGAATGTGTTTGCATATTTGCATATTTAAATGAATAAGGCAATAAGTTTGAAATTCATACCTGGAAAACTTACAAAGATGCTTATAGTAAATACAATTTACTAATCTATATTAAGCTCAGGTCTTAAAATATTTCATTGGCCTGAAACTGCTCTTCAAGTGTAGATACTATGAAATTAATGTTAAAATCCTTATCCACTGATCAAAAACGACTGTAAGATCCTGTAAAAAAGTGGCCTTTGCCCAGCGTTAAACATGGTGTGAAAATCCTTGTGAGTAAAGTTAGAAAGCATCATGCTCTACTGAATGATATTTCAGTCTGATTGAATCTTGTCATATTGTGTTTTTATCATGCCTTGTCTTTAACCTCCAGAAAAAACAGTGTTTTGGGGCCAAAGCTTTTACAGTTTAAATGTTGTTTAGAAATGTGCTTTCATATTTTAAATATAACTGCCATAGTCATTTTTTTCTATAAGATTGTTTCTAACTGGATCTTAGTGACACAATCAAGAGTGAATTAAACGAACCAAACAAGAATGAAACCATTTGGGATTTTTTGCTAGAGCTTCTCACATGTTCCCTAAAAGGTTCGGCATTTAAACAAGTTCTGCTTTGGATCTTTATGTATTAGAATTCATTTTTACACACGTCTGCAATAAAACAGTACAAAGCAAGCACTCTGAATTGGTGCAGTAACATTTGGTGTCCTGTAGAGAGCGGATAGTGATCAGCAAAGCCATGTTTGCACTGAAGTCATGAAAAAAAGGGGAAACTTCAGGGAGCTTAACATTGTGAAATTTAGAATTTTTACATAACTCTATAATGAATATAAATCTCATGATAAAATGTATCCAACTAAAAATGTCATGCAACATCATCAATCATCGAATGTGTGAATAGTGAACAGGATAAACAACAACAAAAGAACTAGAAAAAAAGACATTTATTTGTAACACCAGATACAGATGTTGAATTTAGCAATGAAAAAAACTATATTTTGCATGTTTGCCGTGGTCTTGAGAGGGTGTGACTCTTACAGAGCTTCATCAGGAGGCTGTAGTTTCGTGGAGATTCACATGGGACAGTCGTAAATGTGGATGGCTCTGTCATCACCTGCAGAGACGATTTTGGAGCCTGTGGGGTTGTACTTCACACTCCAAACCTACACACACACACACACACACTTGTACATGAGCATGCATGATTCATGCCCTTCAGAAACTAAAACAAACCGTGATCTGCTTATAAACCAACAATACAGTAAAAACAAACTCTTTTCTATGTGAATTTATTCCTATGAAGGAAAAGCTGAATTTTTAGCATCATTACTCCAGTCTTCAGTGTCACATGATCTTTCAGAAATCATTCTAATATGCTAATTTGCTGCTCAAGAAACATTTCTGATCATCACTGTTGAAAACAGTTATGCTGCTTTATATTTTTATGGAAACCGTGATACATCTCTCACCTGGTCCTGATGATCAAAGAATGTGTTCACACATGACCTGCTGCTCGTCGTGTCCCACACTTTTACACTCTTATCAGACGAACTGAAACAGAAACAAATAACAGCTAAGAACACACAAACGACATTTCCCATTTTCTATTCATCTGAAGTGCATCAACTCTTGCCTGGACACAAAGTGTGTGTCGTCAGGTGAAAAGGCCACGTTCAGCACCCAGGATCCGTGACCGCTGAGAGTGCCGGCCAGGTTAGCGTGCTGCCTGAGAGACGCACACAAACAACCAGACCGTGAGATATAAGTGTGTTGGAAGGTGAAAGATGCACACAAATTTGCAACCTACACGTCATAGATCTTGATGTAGCCGTCATCTGATGCGGTTACCAGCAGCTGAGAGTCTGGAGAGAAAGTCAGAGACCTGATAGGCATCGCATGACCTGAAAAGAAGAAAAAAAGAGCATGTCTTATTGTTAATCCTACAGTTTGGCTTCTGTACCTTTAAGATGTCTGTATGTAAATAATGTAGTACAAACAGTAATAAATTCTGCATTTATTTGATCAAAAACACTACATAGAGGATGGAAAAATTTTACAATTTAAATTAGCTGTTTTCTATTGTAATATATTTTATATAAATATTTATTTCTGTGATGCAAAGCTGTATTTTCAGCATCATTACTCCAGTCTTCAGACTTAAAATGTTACAAAATATTTATATTTCAAATAAATGCTGTTCTTTTACTTTGACATACCTTTTTCCCATATATTCTAAAATATATTCATATAGAAAACTGTTCTCTTAAAGTGTAATTATATTTTACAATGTTACTGCTTTACTGTATTTCTGATCAAATAAATGCAGCCTTGGTGCGCATAAGATACTTCTTTCAAAAACGAAATATATTGTAATTATTATAACTTTGACCACTAGTGCAGTACAATAAAAACAACTGCATTTAACGTTCAACATTATTTCCAGCTGTGCTTGTTGGAGCAAATGAAAGGGATGAGTGAGCGATGGAGCGACGCAGGAAGACAAAGAGGCTCTGCGTCAGGAGCCGAAGTTTACGACCCTTGAGGGACAGCCAGTGACGCAAACAGGTTTTTCCACTGCATTCACGTAACCCATAATCACCCTAAAGGCATCTAGCAGACTAATGGACAGAGCGTTTTAATAAGAGGAAACTGAAGACAGCTTGAATCATGTGGGAGACGATTTTCACCTTCCAGCGTGTGCAGGAGTTTCCCAGTCGCAATATCAAAGATATTAATGATTCCGTCTATAGCACCACTGGCTAAGTACTTTCCATCTGGACTCTAGAGAGAGAGACAGAGAGAGAATTATTAGGGCTTGGAAAACTTTATATTATAAGGAAAATCTGCATTTTCTTAAATATTCATTCCAGTGTGTAATGTGAATGAAATTTGGACCGTCATTTGTGAAATGAGTTCCTTTTAGAACACTGAGGCTGACTGTTACACTGACACTTATTTACATATTTCCCACAATTTTTATCGGTTTGATGACTGGTTTAAGAAGACTTTTAAGACTTTTTTAATAAGAGCAATTACACTCAAGAAACCTTTTTTTTGCTGACAAAATATTTTAGAGCTAAGCATGACAAAATTATTTATGTTCAATACAGACTTTTAAAAAAAGTTTTAATTTAATTAATTTGATGAACCTATTTATTTAGCATTTCAGCTTAAATTAAACATTTTGTATATAATGAACAAGAACATATTCTAAAAAATAAATAAATAAAAATGTGATATACACTTCAGTTTCAAGGTTTGGAGTTTGATTTTTTTTTTTTTTTGAAAAAAAAAATATTATTTTATTCTGCAAGAATGCATTAAATTGACCTAAAGTGACAGTAAAGACAATTATAATATTATAAAATATTTATTTTACAAATAAATGCTGCTCTTTTGAACTTTCTATTCATCAAAAAATTCTAAAAAAAAAAAAAAAAAAAAATCAGTTTCCACAAAAATATTAAGCAGCACAACTATTTTTAACAGTGATGATAATCAGAAATGTTTCTTGAGCAGCAAATCAGCATATTAGAACGATTTCTGAAGGATCATGTGACACTGAAGACTGCAGTAATGTTATTAAGTTGTAATAATATTACTGTATATTACTGTAAAATCTTACCAACTCCAAACTTTATTTCATATAGATTTTTTTTAAATAATATATTAAAAAAAGGTTTATATATGATTTAATTCAGTACAAAAGCAGAAAATGATTCTAGCCCAGCCCTTCTGTCCACTGAATATTATATTTTTTTAAGAAATGGTTTATATGTGATTTATTTTGGAGAGACTCTTACGTAAGCGATGCTCAGAATGAATTTCCCTCTAGTGTCCAGCGAGTGCTCCTTTTTCCCACTTTCCACGCCGAAGATGTTGACCTTCCCTAGATGGCTGCCAGTGGCAATGTATTTGGAGTCAGGAGAGAAGGCAACCGTCCAGGCGTCAACTGCAGATGGTACAGAAAGAGTTCATCAGTGTTATTTTACTGTATTTAGATACTAGATTTTTACTTTTATATTTTATGCTTTCATTTAAATTCTTTAAAAACTTTTAGCAATTTGTTTCTGTTTGTCTTTTTTTTTTATATCTATATACTTTTTATTTGTTTCTCTTTGCTTTTTTTTTTTTTATTTCTATATTTTTTTTTTTTTTGTTATTTTTTTTTTTTTTTGGTTAGTTTTAGTTAGTTTCGTGCATTTAAAGTGATCTTTAAAAATAAACAAATAAATAAATTTGCAGCTCACCTGGGCCTGCGTCCATGGACTTGATCTGTTTGCCCGTCTCCAGATCCCAGAGCCGAATATGAGCATCAAGAGAGCTGGAGGCAGCAATCACTCCATTTTGACTGATGTCCACCGACACCACGCCCAGCTGGTGACCCTCCAGCGTCCACTGCAGCTCCAGCTTCTCATCCGACCTGCGAGCCGTCACAACAAGAGACGTATGTTCAGAAACAAACACTTTTTTAATCAACAGTCGATGCTTTGATTGCACTTCACATACTGATTTACCATTTCCACACTTTTACCAGGTCGTCCAAAGAGCCGGTCACGATGGTTTCCGACCCGTCCTTCTCGCTGCGACCCCATGCCGCGGTCCAGATGGCATCTTCATGAGCTGCAGAGACACAGAGATTCTTTGGCTGTGCCCAAATATGCTGCCTAGATAGACAGCTCACTAGATTTTTGGCCTCTAAATCAGAACAGATGACTAAGTGTGTGTGTGTGTGTGTGTGGACTCACCATGCTCCTGCTTGAATAGAATACTGTACTAAAAACAGAACAATTAACATATTTATATCACATACAATCATTATTCTGATCACCATAGATACAATAAGACAGAAAACATGCAGGGTGTGTTCATATTAGAGATGAACTCACTTGTGTGCTCATAGTCTTCGTTTCAAAATCTGTTTGTAATGCAAACGGGCTCCTATGAGTTTCTAAGCGCGTGTGTGAAGTGGATTATGAGTTATTCTGGAGTTTATAAACTCACTTCATGCACAGCTGCTTGCGTAGCTTAGTTTATGACTAAATAAACTGCTTCTGGGAGCGTTCGACGCGTCCTGAGGAGGTTTTAGCGCGTCCGCGGAAAAGTCGGATAATCCTTAAGATTTGTTACATGCATCCGATGAAAAATCAAAGCGATTTATTAACAATAATAAACACCCGCGTTGATGATGCTGCCTAGAGAGCCGCCATGACACCTGCGCGCAAAGCACCATGGGAACAACCGTCTGACTCCGCCCCCCCTGTACGTGCTTTCAAAACGAGCGTCACATGCAATATTATCAAAGGATCAATAAATACAAACGACAGATGCCATTGATAGTAATTAAATAGTAGTAGTAGTAGTAAATGTATTTATAAAAACATTTTTAAAAATGGTAAGTTTAATCAATTTAAAATAAATAATGTAAATAAATCAAATAAAATAAACATTTTAAATACATAAATAATAACTAAATAAACGCTAAGTACAATAATTCTACACAATATTGTAAATAATCAATGCAAATAACATACCAGTGATAGTAATAAAATAGTTCCAGTATTTAAAAATAAAAAATAAATAAATAAATGATGATTGTTGTTTATTGTATGTTTTTTTTATTTATTATTTATAAAATAAATAAAAAACATTTACAATAATATTAAAGCATCCATACAAATAACAGTAACTAGTGATGGTAATGAAATAATAGTACCAATAAAAAAACAAACACATAAATGATAATAGAATAATAAATAATGTATTTATAAATGAAAAAAAAACAAAAATACCAATCTTGAATAATGCATTTAAAATAAATATTTTAAATAAAACAATTGCATGAAAATAGAATAATAATAATTTTAAATAAATAAATAAATATTAGCAAATCATTAATAAAAAAAAAAAACAGGCCCCAATGATAGTAATAAAATAATAGTACCAGAATAAAATTCTAAATAAATATGCTAAATAAATACAGTACAATACAATATTGTTAAATCATGAATACAAATAACAGGTAGCACTGAAAGCTATAAAATAATACTATCAATATTTAAAATAAAAAATAAATAAGATAATAAACAAGAAATGTATTCATTATTTACAAAATTAAATAAATGCTAACTATAATATATTTAAATATTAAAATGAAAACAAAATAATAAAAATCATTTAGCTTGTTTTATTGGCATGACTAATAACTGTATATACAAATAAAGAGAGCACTATAAGCAGTCTCTTTATCAGCTTGACCTCTTTTATTGCTTTGTCTTCAGAGTTTCTAAAATAAGATATTTTTTCAAATGGATATTTTTCTTCTATTTTTATGCCAACTAAAATTAGTTTCTAGTTACTAAAATAAGATATTTTTTCAAATGGATATTTTTCTTCTATTTTTATGCCAACATTTAAAAAAAAAAAAAAAAAGCAGAAGACATTTAAACACAGTCTACCACACTTCTCTCAGCATTTGCAGCATTTGATTACAGAAAAGTCTTTCCTCTGTGTTAGAGAGCTGGACAGAAGGAAGTCCATATGCTATGTGGGATTTTAGTCCTTTTATGTCTTGAGCAGTGAGTTTCTCAGCTGATGCCCTTTGAGGTGCAATGTGCCTCGCAGAGGGAATTCAGCATCGACTGACCTAGATCTGACAGCACCAGCGAGCGAGCGAGCGAGCGAGCGAGAGAGAGAGAGAGAGAGAGAGAGAGAGGAAGAATGTGCTGCTTTATGGTTTAGAATATATTAATCAAATACGGTCTGTCTTATGGCTCTTAGACAGCAGCACTTGACAAAAAAAAAAAAGACCTTCTATAAAACTCAAGATGATTAGAAACATTACTGATCTGAATGGGTAGCAAAAAGAAGCTGATTGTATAAAGTCACATTCCCTGGCCCCCCTTACAAAAGAGTACTGTACCACGGTAAAGTTATAGTATCATAGATCATGTTACTGTTGGATTAAAATATTCATATACCATGGTATGTACATAGTGGTTAAATGTACCTAAAATCATTATTTTATTATTTTATGGTAAAATCATCAGTTCGCATGCATGTACTGACTGAAACCAGCACTACTTTCATGTCTCTTGTATTGCATTACAGACTCTTATTTAAAAAAAAAAAAAACTGCTGCCGCTAATTTGTATAAATTTGTACAATCTCATTAGCAGTGTTGGGGGAAGTTACTTTTAAAAGTAATGCATTACAATATTGCGTTACTCCAGAAAAAAGTAACTAATTACATTACGTAGTAACTTTTTATGGAAAGTAATGCGTTATGTTACTTTTGCATTCATTTTTTAAAATCTGGACAGGGCTCGCTTGTTTGTTTTTAAAATAAAAAAGTTATATTTTTGGCAAATATAAAACGTCCGTACAGTAGAATGCAGAAGAAATTTCAACACACTTCAGCATTAAAAAAAGACACAAAAATGTTTGTCTAGAGTAATTTTTGCTTATTGGTATAGTTGAACTGAATCATCGAAGGTCAGAAGCAAAGACATTAGTTAATAGAATGGGATTAAATATATAAGTGATATTTGTGTTGTTTAACTTTTAATTATTGCAGGTGAATTCATATTCTGAGCTGCATATTTTTATTCATTTTGAGGAATACCGAATCTGTGTTTTTTTGTGAGTGAGATGAATTAATGCATATTCATATTTATTTTAGAACTACAGTAAAATCTTCTGATTTCTCTCAACATGGGGACAGGAGAGCTGTCAATCAATAAATTGAAAAAAGTTTGAATAAATTTGAAAAAGTAATTTAGATATTCTCTTGTAAATTAAAAAGTAATGCGTTACTTTACTAGTTACTTGAAAAAAGTAATCTGATTACGTAACTCGCGTTACTTGTAATGCATTACCCCAAACACTGCTCATTAGTACATTTTTGTACGATCTGCTTATGCTGACAACGAGGGTTAACTTTAGGCATGGGGTTGTGGGTGGATCATTATACTTTACTTTTTTTTTTCTTTTCTAAAAATCATACATTTCCATACAAATCACATTGTACAAATTCATACGCAATTGGCACCTTGTAAAATAGCTGTTTTCTCATGAGATCGGGTTTGTATATCAGTCTGCTTGTCCTGACCAGTGTTGGGTAGTAACTAATTACTGTAATAATATAACTTTTTGCAGTAACTTGTAGTGTAACTAATTACTAATAAGATTTCAGTAGTAATATTACAGTTACGGTCCATAAAACAGCTAGTTTAAGGTCTGTGTGCATTTTCCTTCTTTTCTCTTGGCTTTTAATTGCTTTTGGCTCATCTTTTAACTCAGTAAAGACTAAATTTACCATCAGGGTTTAGCTGTAATTAGTGCTTAATTTGATCATGTTTTTGTGCTCGCGCAAACCAGTCCATTTTCTCGGCAAAACAGCTCTTCATTTTCCCTTGTTCGGTTTTTCAGAATGAAACGAGACGAAGAAGCTGTTTTTCTTGAGACGCATTGTACTAAGAAACCCTTTAATGTGCCTTCTGGAAACCAGTTAGCATTTAAGAGGTTGTGGAGTTCATTTGTGTCCATCTTCAAGAAGAAAAGCTCCGTGTGCGACGTCAAGCACAGGCTCTCGAAGCCTCTCAGACTGCATGTGAAAAATGACTGCTCCTGGTTTCTCATGGCTTAATACGCTGAGATAAAGTCACCAGAGGGAGAAATTACTATGGCAGGCTTTTCACAGCCACTGGATTTTCTTATCTCTGGGAACTGTGTTTTTATTCGAGCACTTTTGAGGGCAGGAAACTTTAGAATTGAAATATAAAGACCTTCATGCTGTACAAAGCACAAAGCTTGTGTCCAAACCTAATTAAGTATTTTGTCATCATGAAGGACTTTAAGCAGTGCTTTAGTCTGGCAAACATAATGAGATGCAGCATGGTGTCCGAGAATCAGTCTAAATTTGCTGTTCAGTAATGCTTTCTAAAAGACTTGGTTCTGATTGGTCAATCGCAGCACTCTGCTAGTTACCGTTGCGCTTTAGTTTCATGTCTCTCCTATCACTCCATGCTCTTGTTCTTCTCATATAATAAACAGTTAACTTGAATTACAATTTTGTGTCTATTTATTTACTTATAAGAAGCAATGAAATTAAAAGGATTTTAGTATAATATAGGTACCTTTCCTGATTTATAAAGTATGTTTATGTTTGAGCAGGTCTGTTAATATGCTTATATGGTCATTAATATTAATACAACACTTCCACTCTGATTTCTTTCATACATTTTTAAATATGCTACTTTAATTCTTCCATTGAAGTTGCAGCATGTCATTTTGTGTTAATAGCTTACTGATCATTTCATATATATATATATATATATCAAGTAGAACAATGATTTTAATGTGCAAAAATATATATATACCTAAGTAAAATACCTAAAAATTTTCAAAATAATTTAAAAATGCGATATGAAAATAGTGACAGATGTTTTCTTCCGTACTGTGATGTACAACGAGAAACAGATTATCGGAGTCGTCACTGGAATATCCAGTTATGACATTTTGATAAAAAATGACATGAAAAAAAATTACAAAGTTTAAAAAAAAAAAAAAAAATTAAATATGCATGGATGAATCATTTAAAATATGATCAGTAAGATGCATCAACAAAATAAATGATGAATTTCCACATTTTTAGTGAATAAATCTGTCAGTGTAAGCAAGAACAATACAGCCGTATTAAAGATGCATCACTTTAAAAAGTCTTTATATGTTAAGCAATATTGCTTCTCTTCAGGAATTTGATCTTGTTTGAATTTTTCAAGACAAAGATTGGATTTTTAAGTATTTTAACTTAAAAACAAAGCAAAAATACAGAGTTTTGCAGTGAAGTCACAAAGTGGCTCATTAAAACCATTTTGTATCCTGACGCATTGATACAAATCTGAAAGTTGCATTGCAGCTGTGCAATCTAGTGCTTTTCACAAGCACTTCAAGTCTGGAAACATGTCACCTGTGCTGAGGCGCTTCTGCACAAACACGTGTTAAAATCAGAGCCTGAGTATGCGCCACGGTTCACCGGACACATTAGGACAGCAGTACAGCGATGCATCCCGTACGGAAACCACAGACACACCCACAATACATGGTGAGGAAGAAACATGAGTGCACGGTTCTGTGGCTGATGCTGGAACAGGTTGTTTGATGCAGCAGTCTGAACGGTGAGACAGCAGCACTGCAAGTGGGCGGGAGAGAGACACAGACAGACAGAGAGAGAGAGAGAGAGAGAGAGAGACAGAGAGGGGAGGGACGGGGTGAGTGAGAACATAAGACAGAAAGGGAACGGACGATCACAAAGAGAGAAGAAAAGGAGAACAAGAGTAGCGAGGGACCAGAGGAGAAGAGAGAAAGAGACAGAGCAGGACAATCCGAAGCTCAAAATGCCTCCCAACTTCGCCGGCACCTGGAAAATGAAGAGCAATGAGAATTTCGATGAACTTCTGAAAGCTCTCGGTAATATTTCATTTCATCTGTTCAGCTGTGCATCACGTCCGCTCACCTTCTAGCCTCCAGGCGTTCACGTAAGAACATCTTGAGAGGATCGAGAGATGTTTCAGACTAGATTCGGCTCTCGGGGAAGATGTTATCGTATGGTAGAATGCAAGAGGGCTGATTATTCACATTTATCACGATGGGTTAAAGTGGGTTACGTGGCTGTTACAAGTTAACTGAGGGCTTTGTGTTTGAAACATTCACTCACAGTGATTTGTTTAACTGTAAGGCAGGAAGGTCTCGGAACCGTTTGGGAAGAAATCAGCCAGTCGGGAGCAAAACTCAGGGTGCGACAGAGACAAATGTGACATTTATGCATTTGCCAGCTGCCTTCAGGATTGTATTATGTCTAAACGTGTGCTCCTATGGCATCAAACCCATTATGGTGACATTGCGATCACTTTGCTCTAACAGTTGAGCTGAGGAAAAATTTCATTGCTTTTTCAAAGCTGTTGAGCTTAATTCATTAACTCTGTCTCAAAACAATGTAAAAATGTTACTATTATTTATTTATTAATATTTTAAATGAGCTGTTTTCAGTTTTCATTTTAGTTGAAATTTTACTAGTTTTGTTATGTACTTTTGTCATTTTAGCAGTTTTTTTTATTAATATTTAAAAATTTCTATTTAGCTTTCGTAAAAAGTATTGTACTAGTTGTTTTTGGTTTTTTAGTACTTCAGCTTCAACTTATTTAATTTCAGTTAGTCACCAAGGCAGCATTTCTAGTTTTTGTTTAAATGTTTTAAGTTTATAATGAATTATACATATTCTTTTTTTTTTTAAGTTGTTTTCATTTTAGGTAATAACAACAACATGGTCTCAAAATAGTCACAAATAATAGTAATAGTATAGAGAACACATGAAAAAAAAAAATGGAGAATTTAATGAAAAATTTTGTTCCTAGGAGAGCAAACGCAGTCTAGGAGAAATTAAAAATATCTAATTTTGAATTTTTCTTACCAATGGACAGGTTTAAAATTGGCTCTATTAAACTGTTCCACTATTTTGTGAGATTTTTGATTTTGCATGATGCAAAGGAGCTGCATTTTTGATTGCAAACTGATATTAATGTGACAAATTCTCACAGATGTTGCTGGTTTCAAACCACAAATGCTAAATCTCTCTCAGCTGGATACCAGGATGAATGAGGAACACCCAGAATGAGAGAGAAATTATGAACTCGGATGGTTCACGTCTTTCTGTAAAACCCGTGCTATGTTCCAAACCAGAGCAAAACCTTTTCAGACACTTCCAGAATTCCTCAGATTCATCCTGAGGGATCCTCCAGCATTTGTGGAGTTTTGCATGGCAGAGAATTGAAACAAAGTCTCCTGAGGACATTATAATTTAAGAGAATGGCAAGCCTGGAATTATGTTAAATTAGAATCAAGGTTAAAACATCAGTCCAGGGTATAGCAGAAGGTTCTTAGTATTTCCACTTTGAAATACAAATGGAAAGCTCTTTCTCATTCCTTCCAACATTTTGTATATTTCACACAATGCACTAAAACTATGTACTTCACCAATGATGGGAATGTGCACTTTTGTACATGTGCTAGACATACTAATTCATCTTTGTATTTTGGCTAGTGTAGTTTAACTAGTTTAATTACCTTTAAATGCATTATTATTTTCCTTTTTGGTTTATATATTTAAAACTGTGCCACCCAGGTGTGAACGCTATGCTCCGGAAAGTGGCTGGCGCTGCTGCAGCCAAACCGCACGTGGAGATCCGGCAGGACGGAGAGCAGTTCTACATCAAGACCTCCACCTCGGTACGCACCACGGAAATCAACTTTCGCATCGGAGAGGAGTTTGACGAGGAGACGGTGGACGGCAGGAAATGTAAGGTGAGTCACATCGATGGCTGACATCAGAAACGAGACACTGACCCGCTGAGCTTCACAGCCCCTTAAAAACCACCTGAAACAACAGCCATTCGATAACTATAGGAGATAACCATAAGAAAAAAATGAAATGCCACTCAAAATCTTCATAGCAAAAGTTGTTTAAATTTACTATTTAATATTATATATTACATATTATATATAAAGCAATATTAAACTGTATTTAGAAAATAGTAACTGTTATTAGAAAATACTGTAATTACCGTAAGATTTTATGATTTCTTAAACATCTTAAACTCGGATTTTTCAGATTTTCAGCCTGAATTCATATTTTCAAAAGGTGCTGTATATTATATTTTTTAAAAATGCATGTAATTATTTTAAATAATAAAATATAAATAAATATAATTACTTTGTTTTTAATATATTAATTTTGTAATTTTATTTATTCATTCCCTTATAATTGAAATTAAGTAGCTTATATCCTTCTTGTTTTTTTCAAATACTTAATGTGATTTATCTCACAGCTGGTTGGTTTGGTTCTTAACTTTAAATTCTTCACTAAACAATTATTATTTTTTAATTACTGTAGAGAAAATTAATGGGTAAAGAAAAAAAAAACACTTCAGAGAAAAAAATTGGAGCTCAGCAAGCACCTGTAACAAAATAAAATGCTGTTAATGGAAACCGCTGTTAACATCCCCGGACATCATGGACTCTGATTTCAGAAGATATACCCACAGACACGTTTATGTAGATTTACATTAGTTCACCTCGCATCCATCAGAACAAATTGGCCACTAATGTGAGTATCAATTTCGCCATCATGAGTTTGTCCATCTCCTCTAATGTCCCTTCAGATGAATCTCAGTCTCTCTATATCGTCTTAATCGGGTCTTCACATGTTTTGCAGAGGCGCAGTTTTTTGTTGCTTGCCCAAGCAGTCCAATTCCACTCTGTAACCCGATCCTTCCATTCACATTCAACAATAGCCATCCTACACTACACAATCTAGATCCTCGTCCATAAAACCGATTTTATTTCACTGACCTTAACGATGACATCTCACTGAGCAAAATGATGGCGTTATCAAATTGTGAGAAACCTAAACCAGGTCTCAGACTGCAGAGCTCAGCAGATAGTGAATTTGAACAACTATGGGGCGTTTTTGTACATGAAAACCCAGAAATGAGACAAGGGCAAGAGGGTCGCTAGTTGTAAAATATAGTATTCAAAATGGGGTTTTTGCAGTGATGCCTCAAAGAACCAGTTTTGGTTTCCCAAAGATCCTTTCATTGAACAGTTCTTAAAAGAGCCATTTATTTTCTTAGTGTGAAGATTTAAAACATTTACACTCTTAAAAATAAAGGTTCTTTATTTGCATTGATGGTTCCACGAAGAACATCCATGGAACCTTTTCTTTCTATGAAAGATTCTTTATAGTGGAAAAAGGTCCTTTGAATTATTAAAATGTTTTCACATTCTTGTTCACTGAATGGTTCTTCAATGGCATCGCTGTGAAACCCCCTTTTTTACACCCTTTATTTTTAAGGGTGTAAAGAACTTTTTTTCGCTACAAAAGAACTTTTTGTATATTGGTTGTGGAAAGGTTCTTCATATAACCATCAATGACAAAAAAAATAATCTTTATTTTTAAAAGCGCAGATTCGACATTAACGCTCATCTCTCAAAATCAAGTGAACTTCCTACCTGGGTAACATTTTTGCACATTACAGCCTTATGTATATATTATTCCCTGAAAAGCTGTCTTTGTAGGCAGCTCACTATAGGTTTTGAAACACAGCTACTATATTTTAATTTGTCGGGACTTAATCAGGACATTTTATTGAATATTATTCCCAAGAAATTTAGTCTTTAACTTTGAGAATCCTTTTTTTTATGGAAATGGCTTTGTTGTGAGATAGACAGAGAGACATAGTGAAAGGATGGGTGTATAGACAGATTTGACCTCATTTTGTTCTGGAACAGACAGCCGTGGGAGGGGGATTATTTGGGAGTCTTGCAGCCCCTGAGAGTCACGTAACTGTCTGTCCCGAGCGTTCTGACAGAGGAGACATCTTCAAGTGTGCGTTCTGTATTTATTTATACATGTGTGTCTTTCTGACCTACAGACGGGTTTGGAAACAAAATGTCTGTAAATGTCCCAAAAAAGCTAGCTGATTGGGAGAGCTGGACCATCGGCTCTTGGAGCATCATGGAAAAAGCCTACCATGATTCTTTATTGACATTGATGGTTCCATGAAGAACCTTCAACATCCATGGAAACTACAGTGAACCCATTGCAAGCAACAAACTGCAGCAAAGAGCTTTCTTAATTATAATGGAAGCGCTCAGAAATGTTCATCCTGACATATGTATCTATGAAGTGAGATGGCAATGTGAAGCAACAAGCTTTTTGATTGAATTATATCATTATAAGTCAATGGATTTAACAGTGGCAAAGTCATTGACCCTTCGCAAAGATCCGCCCTCTCCTTAGTTACTGTTGCTACGTCCGACAAGCCATGCCGCTCTCACGCCAAACATCATGTGAAAACGAAATGAAACAATGAAACAAAGTCTCAGCTTTCAAACAATGTCATTTTTAAGAAATTCAAACAATAAATACTGTTTTGGGCTCTTTAATGTGTCGTGACAGATCGCTGTAGCTCCTTGATGAACCGATCATCTCTTCCTCTTTACTAGTTATAGTATGAAATAAACATGAATGACCATCAGAGGGTATCTTGTTTCAACTGCAGAAATACGTCAACACACATTATTCTATAAAACAACAGTGAATAGTGTATAAGTAGGTGAACTGAGATGCACCTGTTTGTTGTGTGCGCCCTTCGCTTCTCAAATCTCGCTGTACATGCTCTGAGAGTGTGCACGTGTGAAAGAAAATGTCTTATTATAAAAATAAGACATTCAAGCCTTTTATTTACCTCAGCTGCCCTGTTGTCGTTGAGGGACAGAGATGTTAGCAGGCAGGGGACTCGAAGTAATCCAGCCGTTCTCAGAACCGGTTGCTATAGAGACAGACCGCTCACCTGCCACAGGGCAGAAGGCTGAGACTAAATGATCGTTAGTGAGAGAGACGGGGAGAAAAGATGGGTGGCCATGCTAATCAACCCCTAGCGCTTTTGGTTTTTGGGAGAGCAGAGACTATTTATTGTTATTTTCTTTCATTTCAACTTATATTATTATTCTTTATTTTTACTTTGTTCAGACTCTCATTGTATAAGCTACAGATGCTTTGACAATGCAATTGGTATTTGTCATGTGAGGAACGCACATTAACAGAGAGAGGGATGTTTGGTTTGCATTGTGCTCTTTATTGGAGGGATTTTATGATTTAGTTGCCTACACATACATTATGCATTTGGTGGATGCTTGTATCCAAAGCTATTTGCAGTGCATTCAAAGTAAATTTGATCATCAAGTGCATTTCCAAGGGATCAAACCCACAGTGTTGCAAGCGCCATGCTGTTCCAGTTGTGCTAAATAACATAAAACTGCAAGAGGGTTAAAAAAAAGAGTCCCTTTTCCAGTTTTCGGTTGCATTACACTGAAATATCATCCACAATACATCCCACAGTCATCTCAACCATCAAGACAATGATATTCAGATTAGCATTTTCAGTGCCAGATCAATAAACTTTTACTTTAGTTAAATAGCAGTGGATTTTTTCCATTGAGTTTTACTCTGTGTCCCGGTTAATGCCCTGAGCTTAGATTGTAAATGAAGATGCTGTTGTGTGTGTGTGTCTGTTTTTTAGTTTGAGCGAGACGAATGAGTGTGTCAGGATGCTGTACACTGTCTCATTTTAAAGGGATTTTAGATCAAGCTGCATAAATTGGTTTAAAGACGGTGCCTGGGGCCAGAGAGAGAGAGAGAGAGAGAGAGAGAGAGAGGCAGGCACAGAGAGGTGATATGAACGGAGTCTGATTGCTGATGCTGTTTTGCTGCAGTTCTCTGACACTCTTCATTTATCTGGGCCCTCCACACACATCCAAAGCAGCACATTTACTGAGTTATCTCTATGAGGACATACCATTGACTTCTAATGTTTCATATTTTATATTTATAATTAAATAATCATTTAGAGGATATTTATGTTTATGTTTTTATTAATAGTCAAATTATATATGCTGTTATTTATAGTATATTTATATTACATATTTTTATATTTATTAGTAAAAAATGTGTATTACGTGCAATAAACTACACAGAAAAAAATAGTGTTTAGGATTGTACAATTTTCACTCAAAAACTGCTAGCTTATTAAAGCAGAAATACTGAAATTGTATTTTCTTGTTCTTTTTTACAGTGTATATTTATATATTAAATTTAAAATTAAATGTTCAAAATTTTAAACATTTAAAAATTCTACTTTTTAGAATTAAAAATGTAATTTTATGTACAAATTCTTTTTCCAAAATTATATAACTATAATTAGATTTAAAATTCAGAAATTAATACGTTACACAAAAACTATATATATATATATATATATATATATATATATATATATATATATATATATATATATATATATATATATATATAAGTACTACATTTTTTAATAAAATCCTAGATACCCTTTGTAATCCAAAAAGAGAGAAAAAAAAAAAAAAAGGGATTAGGCCTGGGACTGTCAGGCTCCAAAAAGTATGTACGATTCATTCTTTTGAATCAAATCAGTGAATTGTTTGATCGATGAATCACTGAGTCAATGAGTTGAATTTGAGTACCGGATCAGATAAATTGAATGATGGGATAATTTTTACAGCCTTTCTCCTTCATTCGTATAAAAAAAAAAATGAACTAATCTTTATTTGAGTCATTTTCTTAATTAACAGATTAAAATGTTCTATTTTCAATACCCAAATTCCCAACACCCGTTACACAAACTTTGATCATATTCCAAAGTAGAAAATCATTTCAATGCAGCAAAAGATAAATGATGAGAAACACAAATGATTAGTTCACCTTTCAAGTCTTTTGTACAGTTGTCACGTGCTGCAATAATGAATTGTTCAAGAATTGACTCAAAACTAATTGATTGAGTTTTAGCAGCAGTTAATATTTCAGTGGATGCACAGATTGTGTGTTAATTATTAAATTTACAGATAATAATAAAGAAATTTTGGTCTGTAGAGTTTGGCCACGTGGGAGACAGAGAATAAAATCTACTGCAAGCAGACGCTGGTGGATCAAGACGGACCTGTCACATACTGGAGCAGAGAGCTACGTGGAGACGAACTGATCCTGGTGAGAGACACACAAACACACACCATATCATCACTAAGACTTCTTCTACAAGTCTGCTTCATTTCGTTTCATTTAAATATCAACTTTGTTGTAAAGAAAACAGACTAAATCCTTACTGAGCCACTTTGCTAACACACAGCTTTATCTGCTATTTCGGAGATTGTAAAGGCAAAGGATGTTTCTGGTGTTCACTTCTCCTGACCAGAGGGGCTGGATGAACATGGCAGTGTCCATATGAGAGATCACTGTGATCATATTTTATGACTTCAGACAGGAAACAGCCTATGGATTTATTTCCATATAGCTTAACATTAAGACAATGTTTAATGGAGCAGATCGATCTGAGAGGAAGAGAGCAGCTCACAGGCTGCTTTTCTCACTTCTGTCTCATTGCACTCTGGGTGTCCTTCACATAGTTTGGACACAAAAAGGGTACAAAATAGAGAATGAGCATCTTTTTTTGTTTTTGTACAAGTTCTGTACACTCTGAAACCCTCATTTGTGTGATTCTGTATTTCCTACAAAAAAAAAAAAAAAAACTAAAATTAAAAAACATCAGTGGAAACTTATGTACTTATCTTCTTACAATAGCTTTGGTAACATGGCTGAACGGCTGAGCTTGACAAATCTATTCTATACTACAATTTGTGTAAAAACTGATAAAAGTATTTGATTGTTTTGCACTTGTCCCAGACTTTCAATCGTAAAATATGAACAACCATCTTAAAATGATTATATAATACTATTAAAAATGATTTATTATAGTAATTAATTTACACTACGTTAAAAAAAAATTCAAGCCATTAATAATAGATGGATTAAAGGATGCATCAAATTGATCAAAACTGACAGTATAGACATTTATAATGCTACACAAATGTTAAAAATTCTGTTCTTTTGAACTTTCTGTTCTTCAAGGAATTCTGAAAAGACTGTATCATAGATTCTACAACTGTTTTTGACTTTGATAATAATCAGAAATGTTTTTGTTGAGCAGCAAATCAGCATATTAGAATGATTTCTGCAGGCTCATGTGACACTGAAAATTCAGCTTTCCAATCACAGGAATAAATTACATTTTAAAATATGTTAAAATAGAAAACATGAATTTGAAATTGTAATAATATTTCACAATATTACAGTTTTTTCTGTATTTTAATCAAATAAATACAGCCCTGGTGAGCATAAGATACTTCTTTCAAAAAACACTTAAAAATCTTACCAACCACGAATTAATGTTAGTGTATGTAAGTGAAATAATATTCATTAAGAAAACTGTTTTTGTTTAAGATACATGAAATGGTTGCTATGACATAAGCCTTAGAAAAACTAAAGAGTTGGCCATTTTATTTCTAAAATGTTTAAAATGCTATTCCACCACACAAAGCTTTCAAACACAATACGTAATGTGTGAAATCTTCATGACATTGAGGAAAAAAAAAAAAAACCTCTCCTATGATGGATGTCCAGTATTGGAGATTATCAGAAGACAAGTTCAATAAACTTGTGAGAGTGTGAAAAGAGATTATTTTCTAAAAGTCCATGGGGCCAAAAGTGCTAATATTTAATGAAACACCCATATGTGGGCCTTGATCCAAATTCAACAATAAAATAAGAGCGTCATGAATCCGTTCCAGGACAGGCGCTCCTGACGTCCGACCTCTGAGAACAAATGTCAGACGCTCATTCAGGCTGAACACAGGAATGTGAAGGACTGTCCAAAACATATGCAGCTCTGGCCCAAATCAGAAGCGATCACTTTAAATCTGACAGTCAGGCCGCTTGACATTTCTCACGGTTTGCTAAGTGAATTCAGAGCTCCATGTCTGGAGAACAACAATCCCAGAATGCAGCGCTGATTGTCTTTGGCGTCTCCCTGCGAATCTAGGACACATTTCCATAAGATGAATGTGCTTTCTTTAGTTTAGTCCAAAATAAAGCACAAAAGGGATTACGGACAGTTCCGATTGTCTTTATTAAACACAACATAATGGAGGTTAACTGCAAGACGCTCGGCTGATCGTCTCTGCAAGAGCTTCAAGCAGACTTCTTTGTTCCTTTCTCTCATTTTCAGATCTTTGGGGCCGATGATGTGGTGTGCACAAGGATTTACGTTCGAGAATGAGGTGGAGGCAACGACCACGAAAAACACCACCAAACAGCCCTGCATCCCAAGAATATGTGTCTAGAAAAACCAGAACCCTTCTTTACATGTCAGGCAGTGAACATGCATCCGTTCAGTGCATTGTGGGATTTCATTGTTTGTTTCTCTCTCTTTGTCCGTTTCTGACACAGATATGTGTATTGCAAACAAAGGCAGTAATAAAAATGGAAACGAACATCAGTGGTTCTCTCTCTGTCATATTTTTTTTGAAGAGCTTCTTAAAGGTTTCAGAATTAAAGAGGCCTGATGTCATAGAGTCTTTTTAAGTTCCAATAAGAACTTTTGATTCTTTAGAAAACCATCATGGAGTGGTGCTTAAAAGAAGCTTGAAACCAAAACGCTGATCTGAAGAATCTATCAAGAACCTCCAAAGATCAATGTAGTGAAAAACAGAAGATGGTTCATTGCTAAACTAATGAGTTCAACTAATGAGTCTCTTCTGCAGAGAGATGGTTGTTCTGTCATTAGACACAGACTCTGGCCCGCAGTCAGATTCGGGCGGGTGGCAGACGCAGATAAGCAGCAGACACTTCCATCCTTTAAGGGACGTGACGCTGAAGTGAGTGATCAGATTTAGCTGGTTGTCATGCTCAGGGGGAGCTATTATGTGAATTTCACTAAACAGAACGGAAATCCAAACGCACAGACAAAGAGGCGGGTTTTAAACCCTAAATCCAGACAAAGGGATGCCAAACACATCATCTACACTGAAAGTGGGCGATGCAGCACAACAAAACTAGAATACTACATACTATGATAAACAAAGCTTGCAATGCAATAAAATATGAAGGCTTGCAATGAAGTACAATAAAACTAGAGGATTTGTGATGATCTTGTGATGAAGCTTTCTGCACTTCATACAGAAAATGAAAGACAGACAGACAGAATGATGGATTGAACGATAAATAGAATGATAGATAGAACGATAGAACGATAGATAGATAGATAGATAGATAGATAGATAGATAGATAGATAGACAGACAATGGATGGAAGGATAGGACGAGTGTGTGGGAGAGATGGAGCTGTTTTGGTCTGTGGCTGCAGTGAGATTAAAGCTGATGGATGAGGCAATCTATCACTGCGATGAGAAACACAGGATAGACTCTCCTCATTTTCCTCTCTGTCACGCTCCTCGCAAACTGTGACAACAATACAAAACAGAGCCAAAGAGTATGTGCAGATTTTCAGACAGTGCTGCTGATATTGTGTGTGTGTGTGTGTGTGTGTGTGTCTGTCTGTGCGCGCGCACAGCCCTCACATGAAGAGAAAACCATAGACTAACTACCACATATGCGGTTTAGTGTGTAGTTTTACATGGCCAGATTTTGACTTTTGACTGAAACAAAGCCTGGACTTCACTGCTGCTTATTCTGGCTCTGAACGGTCCACTCACACAGAAAGAGTTCATCTGACTTACATGGGCAAACAACCACGGTTTAATGTTTTTTTTTTTTAAATGCTGTTTAGGGGTGTAGTTATCTGCAATAATTTATGTAACAATAATAAACCGAAATAAAATAATAATACACACACACACACACACACACACACACACACAGTGGGTATAGGATAGGGATGGGCATTTATTAAAAATACTGTATTCAAATATTAGGGCTAACGAACGAATAGCCTATTCGAAAATTCGAATTCGAATAAATTACGTATTATGATAACTCAGTTTCACGGATTCATTTGATCAAAAGTTATTCCATTTTGTAAAGTCATTTAGCAAGATCAAAGTAATTCCTAACTTGGCAAAGCAGACGACATTCTGTGCTCAAACACAATCACCCTGACACACTGCATAGTTATAACTGACTTTTAGTTTGCATGCTTATATTTATCACGGATTCTGTTATTACTGCCAGCAAAGCAACACGTAGTAAAATTCAAATAGTGTTTTTATTTCCCGAATAATAATTACATATCGAATAATCGAATTTGTGCACACTCCTAGTAGTAGGCTATAGAAAAGAATCACCCCCCTTTAAAATAATCACATTTTGTTGCTTTGCAGTCGAAATGAAGAATGAATACACAGTGCAACTTCTAACATCCAAGTGAAAGTTATAACACCAACTTCTCAGGATAAAAAAATCTAGAATCACTGATTTGGAAAAAGGATCACCCCCGTCAGTATTTTGTTGAATCACCTTTTGCTTTAATTACAGCCTTTATTCTGTATGGATTTGTCTCTACTAACTTTGCATATCTAGACTTTTCAATATTCACAACATTTCACAACATTCACAACTTGGATGTTATAAGCTGCACTGAGTAAATACACCTGGATAAAACAAAAACTGTCAAACAATGTTGCTTGTGCAACAAACAAAAAAAAGGGGGGGGGGCATTCTTTTCTATAGCCGCTGTGTGTGTATACACACACACACACATTTTTATATATATATATATATATATATATATATATATATATATATATATATATATATGCATAACAAAAATATAATATTTTGTGTTCAACAGAACAAATACATTTGTACAGGTTTGGACCAACATGAGGGTGAGTAAATGACAGCTTTTTCATTTTTGGATGAACTATAGGCCTACCTTTAATCAAAAATGAACAGGTTTCATTTACGATTTTTGTATCCATGTAGAAACTTTACCAGCTACAAAAATCCTCTCGTGAGACTTTTGTTCTAGTAACACACCTCTTCAGCCAATAAAAAACCCTGAATGTTCAGCTCAGTTCCCACTTTTAATATAAACGTCTCAGGAAGTCCTGCCAGGAGCTAAAAGCTGCTCTTTCAACGGGCTGTTTGACAGAACCGAAGAACCCAACCTCCCAAACCGGCGGCTGTCAGGCCCTCCTCACACCGCCCTGATTTCTGACCTGCTATACCGCGGAGCTCATTGTTGGGAACGGTCAGCAGACGGGGGCTTTGAGCAACACTGCACACTATATGAGCTCTGATAGGGTTCCCTGCAGCCCTCCAGATCTTCCGAGGGGCCCGCAGGGGCCAAAACGAGGCCAGCGCCGCTGTGAACTGAAACAATTAGAGCTCATCTGTTGTTTGAAGTGAATCTAAGCGAGTTAATGAGAAGATTTTACACGTTCATACTGCGTTTGATGCTCCAGCTATGCAGGATGGATTTCTCCGCATTCAGATTTGCATACTATCTATCCTAAATGGCCCTGTTAGCCCCTGCTGATAATGTAACTACAACACGTGTAAGAAAGTTATCAGCAATGAATAGCCTGCCCTTGATGCATCCCAAATCACAGTAGATCTAGACAAGGAGTTTGTGAAGATTTTCTAAATAATAATAATGGCAATGACAATAGTATTAATAAAAATATAAATACAAAAAGATGCAAATTCTGCAGTAGCCTACCGAAATTGCAATAGATGGTTTTAAAGGTATGACATTTTTATTATCAGGTAGTAATTTTAGTGCTTCAACTTATTTAGTTAGTTGCCAAGGTTCCATAACTAAATTTTCTTTTATTTGTTTGTTTATTTATAGGCTATTTATTTTAATATATTTATTATTTACATTGTTTAATATATATTTTATTAATGCAATTGTTGTAACGGATAGTTTTAAATGTATGAAAGTATAGTATACGTTAAATGCATTTAAGGTAGGCTAAATAATTTCAGATGCATCTCATGTAAATTTAGTATTATATGCCATTAGTGTTTATTCATATTTTGAATTAGCTTTAATTTTTATATTTTCAGTTTTCATTTTAGTTGCTATGCATTTCATTTTTATTATTGTTGTTCTTTTAAAATATTACTATTTAGGTTTAAAGGGATAGTTCCCCCAAAAATGAAAATTCTGTCATTAATCACTCACCCTCATGTCGTTCCAAACCTGTAAGAACTTTGTTCATCTTCGGAACACAAATTAAGATATTTTTGATGAAAACCGAGAGCTTTCTGACCCTGCATAGACAGCAATGCAACTGAAACGTTCAAGGCCCAGAAAGGTAGTAGGACATCGTTAAAATATTCCATGTGACTTTACACAGAAGACAAAATCATACAGGTTTGGAATGTCATGAAGAGGAGTAAATGATAACAAATTTCATTTTTGGGTGAACTATGACTTTAACATGTCAGTCAGACAGTGACTTCCTGCACTGCCAGAAAAATCAGCAAAGCAGACCAGACTTTATGACTATAAGTTTGGCTCTGCATGACTCGAGTTTATTTGACAGTTATAGGAAGGTTCCCTCGGTATCTGTCCGTCTCGCTCTCTCCCACACACACCTCAGACAGCGCGGTCTGTCTCTCTCTCGTTAGCTCTCTGCAGGAGACACAGCACCTGTCAGCCCGAGCGCCCGTCACAGACACACACAACAATCTGGGTCACTCTGACTGGGCAGAAGAAAAAGCACCATCCTTCACCTGTCCAAAACAATTCTGTCTAGTGACCAACATACACACACAGATCATTCCAGTCCTGCGGAGCCAGACGGGGTCCACTGAGAAAACATATTCAGACTGGATGAATTATTTTACACCTTTCACTTCGAAAGATGACTGTTTACTTATTAATTTTACCTCGCAAAACATCTTTATGTAAACACGTATACCAAATGCAAATGTTACAATTATGGTCTTCTTGATATGAATGCTGGTATAGATTCATAGAACTGCTAACGGACAGCTTCCTTCAGGCATTACAGATAAATCATAGTAGATTAAAAAAAGTATAGGATACATTAATGGTTAATGTAAAAGTCTTGACTCAAAAGAGAGAAAAAGAAAGACCATTTCTGAAATAGCATACTACATTAAAAATACATACAAGACCAAAATCTACAGAATACAACTTGATTTTACATTTCAATATCTGAATTAATATAAGCCTCATGTATCTGACATTATACACAAAATTGATAAGATAACTGGACTAAAGTATGTGGCATATTTACATATACATACATATGCCTATTTATTTATTGCAGACAAGGATTAAAAAGGTTGTTATATTTAGCACACATTTGCATGGTTAATAGTAATCAGAATTATAGAAATATAGGCAGAGCTGGGTAGGTTAGGCTACTTACAACCTGTAGTTCATTACTGATTCCAAATTACATGACAAAAATTGTAGTTAGTAACAATCCATTACACATTTTAGACTACTTTTTGATTACTTTAAGATTACTTTTGACCAAACTCCGTTATCACATTGATTTCAATAGTACCATCTTGTACCATATTAATACATAAAAAGAGAATAATCAAATTATGAATATTTTATTGCTATTGCGTGAGTAATATGTAATCATGTAATCAATAAAAAAGTAACTGTAGTGTGATTACGAGTAATTTTGGGAATTACATGTGATCAGTTACTACCCGGCTCTGATTATAGGCATCATTGTAATTGACTATGAAGGCAGAGAAGCACTGTACAGAAACAACCCTGTAACCAGAGCATGAACTCTAAGAGGACCATCGCCTCCTGGTGGTCACAGATGACAACTACAGCCTGATCACGATAAAACATGATGCACTCAGAGCATATATTCAGCAAATATACCACCCATTTTTGCAGAAAGTAAATAAGTCCAAAACAAGCCAGATGCTTATGCTACAAATGTAATTTTTATTAATTTAAATAATATGCAAATAAAGGGTCTATAATGATCCACAGAAAAGACATGCTTTGTGACTCATTTTTAAAATGTGTATATATATTTATATTTAGATTTGTCCAGCAGAAATCTATCCAGAATGAAGACTGAAAGCTCTGACGAGGATAAAGAAGACCTTTACATTCATAAGAGCTGTGTCTGTGTGTGTTTGCCAGAGGACACGGCTGAAGGTCAATCCAAAATGGTCAGTGATAAAAGTTTACAGAAACGAGATCCATATTCAAACTTCAAAAATTAAAATGCTTCTTTTTTTTCTTATAAAAACTTCCATTGCAAAAAGAAGAACCTGGATACATTTCTACTTTGCAAAATTAACATTTTACTAATTAAAAAAAAAAAAAAAAAAACAGAGAAAGACAAAATAGAAGACAAAAGAAAACACACAAAAGGAAAAAGAAAACAATCCCCAACCTTAATAATCGACTCCCTTTGGTAAAAACTGTAACAAACAGTCCTGTCATCGTTTTCCATATGGTTCCCGCTTTTACTCCCTAAACTCCACACTGAAGCACTAAACACAACACACATCTGGCATAAAAAGGTCTGGTGATATTTACACTCTATTTACAAAACTGTTGAACTGTGTGTTTGTGTGTGTGATTCACAGGTCATGTTCACTGTAAGCTGGTGTACGGAGCAGAAATAAGTGTGTTTTCTGATTCATAACATGCCTTCACACAGGCCTTAGATCTTTATTGCTGTCGCATTTATATTTTTTGCCTATATTTTTTTAAGTAAAAACTGAATTTCTTCATTCTAATATTACAATGCTAAATTCGCACCTCAGATCTTTGTTCTCTGAAATGATGTGGCAGAATAAATCTCTCGAAGTCACGTTAAAGTTAAGTGCACTTATCCCGAAACGCTTTTTTGTTTAGTTTTCATATAAAGTCTGATTCAGATTTGTCCTGTATGTGCTGCCTGTGAAGTTTTAACTATTAAAAACCAGTGAACACACTCGACTGGCGTTCAAGAGATGCGCAAAATCCGATATATATGTATCAGATCGGTGGGCTGGTCTACGGTACGAGCTGTGCTGATTGGTCCGGGTGTGTGTTTTACATGGGTGTCTTAAAATCTGTTATTTTTTTGTAATGTGTGTGGTGCATTTCTGCAGGAACAGCTAAGGAAAACCAAAAACACTGAAAAATCTCACGTCGCCGCTAAGCTCCGCCCCTTTCCTCTGATGTCACTGGCTCTTGTGGGGGGCTGCCGTACTGGACTCTGTACTTATTAATGCGCTGGAAGTGAAGGGTCTCGGGGTCACAGGTGGTGGAGCAGGGCACCAGTCCCTCCCGCCCTTCTCCCATGAGCCAACTGCTGGTTTCAGCAGCCATGTCTCTGGTTACGTGCTCCTTCACCCAGCGCTGAGTCCAGGCGTGAAAGCGCTGGTGCAGACGTGTGCTCACTCGCTCGTGAGACTGAGAGAGAGAGAGAGAGTTGTGAGTCGTTGTGCTGAGTGACAGGTGAGGACTTTTAAGGACAAGTACGTACATATTTTTGCAGCCACAATATTTTAAAATGCAAAAATTTGCTATGTGGTGAAACCTTTTTTTTTTTCCTGGGAAGTAGCTTGGCCATAACTCTGAAGAAGTTTCATATAGATGTCTGTTTACTGATATTGCTGTTATTTTATTAATTTAACTTAATAATACTATTAATTTAAATATTAAATCCTATCAATATCCTTATCCTTTCAATACTATTAATATAAATATCAATACTATTGGCGACAAAGGAAAAAATATTGCACAAATTGACAGTCTATATAATTATATGTTACAATATAAATTATTATTAATATAAATATTAAATCGTATTAATATACTATCATTTTTAGTATCATAATATAAATATTCAAATAAATTTTGGCAACAAACAATCAGAGGAAACAAATCAGAGGTTGTGTTATTGAACAATATGTAACTGCAGTTTCATACTAACAATTTTAAATGAGATGTTAGACTTTGGTTATGTTTTTAAAACACTGTAAAACATGATGTAACCTAACTGCAACGAATAATGTGGTAAAAATCTACAAAAAAAAAAAAAAAAAAAAAAAAAAAAAAAAAGAGGAGGGGAGAGGCAGGTATAGATGTGTTAGTTCTTGTGACTCCCATAAAAAAAACATACAAAAAAAATACAAAAAACAACCAGAGGGCTTATCTCATGATTGTTAATTAGGTTATGCAAAGATAATGATTTTTCTGTTTTTTTTTTTTTACATGCACAAATGAACAAAAACTGAAAAATCTAATCCTTGATTAAAAAAAACTGGAGACTGTATTAGACATTTTAGAAAAAAAAAGCAAAATATGACTAATTGTATAAAGCATCTTGTCTCATTGCTTTTGGGTGTGTGTGATTGTACCTGCTGGGCTCTCAGCAGCGCGGTGCGTCTGTACCTGTAATCTTTCTGATTTGAAGACGTACAACCATCTTATAGGAGTTGAGTTTGAACATGCACTCCATCTTCATGCGTCACTGCATTCTCTTTTCTGCCTCTGTCCTTCGCCGCGTCCTCCTGAGACTCACAGCCACGCTGACACTTACGGATCCGCCGCAGGTTCCTACACAAACAGAGGAGAGCGGTGACGACAAACCAATTGTATTTACCTCTACGAACTTCTCTGCTGCATGAGAACAGTCAGAATGCTGAGATCAAACATTGGTTGGGCAGTTCAGGGGTCAGGGGTCACAAACACAGGGTACCTTGGCAGAAACACAGGCTTTTGAGACAGATGATCCCTCAGGTCTGGAGATGGTGAAATCAGCCGACAGATACCGCACAACGTAATCCGACCAGCACTACATGGGCCATGAGAACAGGGAAAATGTATTACATTTTAAAGATTCATTTGAATAACAAACACAGCAGTGTTATTTTAGTATCAGTGAGATGCGATCTTTTTTATATTTTGAATTAGTTTTTGTTTATTTATTTTTTTCCATTTTAGTTAGTTTAAATAATTTTCCTGTCATTTTTCTTAACTTAGATTTTTATTTTTTTTTATATATAGTTTTTATTTTTATTTTTTTTAGTTTAGCTTAGTTTATTTTAGTTCAACTTAAACTAAGCGAAAATGAAAAATATTGTTTTGGCAAACAGCTGAAATGTTAAGTATTATTTCGTTTGAATTCAGTTAACATTTATTTTAATTAACAAAAATGTTTTTTTTTTTTTTTTGGTTTTAGTTTCAAGTAATAACAATGGAACTGAAGTAATAATAGATCTGGATTTGACTTTTTTTCTATTATTTTCTTATTAATTTCTAGTTTTTATAAACTTTTTTTAAAAATATACTTAATTACATTTTTTTCCTGAATTTATTTATTTATTTTTATTCATAATTATTCTTGATTTATTACTTGATTTAAACACTTTTAAATATTCCATTTAAAATTACTATAACATTCCAATTCAGTTTAAAATGAAAGTGTGGACGTTCGCATCCATGTTTGATCTGTGAATCAATCAGTGAAGCTCACCTCGATCTCCATTGGCCCGTCTGAGTTCTCCTCCTCTGTGTCCAGCAGCTCCACAGTCAGCTGAACGTTCCTGTTCTTGTAAACAATCAACTGGAGTGAGAGAAAGGAGAGATTAAAGACTCTTAATACCATGAGACTCTCTGTGTATCCTGCACCTGCCGACTCGTTTTTGAAACTCTACCTTAAAGCAGTTCTCGTCGGACATGAAGCTTGGCTCGGCTTTTGCGTCTGGTACGACATTTTCCGCCGGTGCCGCTGCTGCTCTGTGTGAGCAGAGATCCGCCTGTGGCTGAGTGGCTGCTCTCACTCAGGTACAGTTTCAGTGACCGAACACAGAGGCTTCTTCACTCACTATGTTCTGGAGCTATCAATTACAGACAGGGAGGAAAAGGAGATTTTCATATCCTACAGGGCAAATCATGGATTATAAAACTGAGCAATCTAACTGATCTTTTGAGACCTTGTCCTATGAAGTTTTGATTTCATGAAAATCTAACAACGTTTTCATAAGTCCAATAAATAAAAGTATATCAAGTGAATAAACAGAAAAATTAAATAAGTTACGACAACCACATTAATGAATTATGAAAAACTCAAGAAATGATAAAATATGTTTCTGACAAAAAAAAAAGTAGAAAATGGAGTATAAAATATAAAAAAGTAAAATATAATCTAAAAAGTAAATAATCTAACTATTCATCTATCTATCTATCTATTACTATCCTATCTATATAAATAAATAAATATATATAATAAATAAAAATATAAAATAAAAATAATATAAGATAAAAATAATATATAAATAAAATTTCCATAAATTCTGACAAAAAATAAATATATAAGTGTGCATTCACATTTAAATAAACATACATTTTTGCAGTTTTATTTTATTCTCTATTTTTATTCATAATGTAACTTATCCACTTTCTTTTTTCTAAAATATTATTTCATATCCAAAAGATAAAAAAAATAATTAAAAATTAAATAAACTACAATAAATACATAAACACACAGTAATTTTATGGAATTTATGTTCAAAATCTAATATAACACATATAAAAATACTATAAATATATAAATTTAATAAATAAATATATATACTATAATAATATTTATAACATATAAATATTATATACATTATTATTTATATTATTCTTCCTATAAAATTACATGAGAATATCTAAATATATAAAATTATATTAAAAAAAAAAAAAAAACAAAAAATAAATATAATTGTCATAAACCTTTAAAATTTTAAATAAATAAAATAAATAACTAAATAATTTAATCTAATTAATATAATACTATTATAATTTTATTAAATATTACTAAATATATATAAATAATTATGATAGTATTATAATAATATAAATTTAAACTATAATTACTAAAATTATATAATATATGAACGAATTAAGTAGAATATTATTATAATATAACTAATAAAATATTTATAAAATATAATTTTATAACTAATATAGTATTATACATTAAATACTATAACTATATTAAAATAAATTCTAAATATAATAATAATATCACTAAAATACTATATATAATTTAAATAATATATATACTAGAAAATAAAATATATATTAAAGTTATATAAATCTATATTTATTCTATATCCATTATTATAATAAAAATAAATTATAAATAAGTATATACTAAAATAATATATAAACTAAATCTAATATTATATAAACTATATTTTAATACTGATATGTATTATAAAAAATATAACTAAAATAATTTAATTTTCAACTTTTATTATTATAAAAAATTTATTCGTTATATTATTAATACTATTTTATACTATTCTTCCTCACCATATTTCATGAGAACTGTGACTTGCTTAGTAATGTGGAACAACCTCTTAAGTAGGGTTTCCATTTACCCAGAAGACCCTGGCAACACTATTGACCAAATCGTTATCTAAAAGACATGCAAGACATGCAAAGCACTATGATGTAAGTGTTTTTGGGCAGACGGAACCTGTCTGACTAATGTTCTGGATGAGAGTTTGTCCCATGGTGAAGGCGATGTAGGCAGTGAAGTGAATGGGACATCTCTGAGGTGAGAATCCATAGTGAGAGCTCCTATTCCCTCCAAAACAGATTACGCACCATCTCCGAAAACGCCTTGAGTTAATAATCATCCACCTCTGCGTCCACTGAAAGAGTGAGAGTGAGGAGTTTCTAAAATCAGTCCCAAAAACATCAAACAAAACACCCCACCAGACTCTTTCAAGAAAAAAACAAAACATCAAATTTCATTCAAGTTTCATTCAGTCATTATTCTGATACCCAAAACCATTAGTGCAAGTTAGCTGGCCCCCTTTCTCTTACCTCACTGAGGTCCTTTCATGCGAAGCTGGATAGCGTGTTGTCTTTTTTCCGTTGATGTGTCGAGAGAATGTACGAAAGCACCTCCCTTCTACCCTCGCGCTCCCTCATGGTCCTCTCGATCTGTCGTTGGCCGGCACATAGCCCCGTATCAGACGAGCGCAGCCGACAGGGTGTGGTGCAGTCCCGGCAGAAGAGATGTAACAGTTGTAGTCAGTAAAAGCAGATTATACGCCCTCGTCCTCGCAGAGAGTCGTATGAAAGCCGTTGAGCAGTGGGACAGTGCTAAACAGCAGTGTTAGACTTGTGTGGGGGCTGCCGCTAACTCCTCCAGTTAGCCCGTGTGCTTCTTCGAACTATTTTTTTTATTTGAGTTTTTATCAGACCTTGTCGAGCAGGGGTCCATGTCTTCCTGCATCATCGTCTTCATCGGCGTACGGACAACACTCCTCTCTGGGAGAAACAGCATGTCGGGTGAATGAAGTGGTAGATCGATCTGGTTGATAATCTTGTATTGTCCTCTTTGTGATGCTGCTCTGGCGTTTCACGGATGGATGATTAGCGCCGCGGCGTCCTCCAGAAATCTGACGGTCCTCGTAG
>NC_056596.1:438048-476480 GCF_018340385.1 Cyprinus carpio
AGACATCCTGTTAATGTTTGTTACTAAGTACATGGTCACTTTTTCTTGATTGTAAATCTTGTCTTGTATGATTAATTAGACCTGTTCATTACTAAATAAAATGTTTTTTATATGATTTTTTTCCCCCCTGTAAGTAAAATATAGGAGTCTTTAACCAGTGCTAAGATTGGGAGGAATACTGACATTCTCACAGTGGGAACTGCCCCTTACACTGACAAAGTCAAGATGCTGAAAAATTGCAAAATTTAATGGCTGCCCATAGCTGTCCCTTTACTGTCCATAAACAAACACTACTATAAAATAAAAAAAATAGGAAAACAGTAAATCATTTCTCAAAAAGGGGATTCATTGCTTTGGGGAAATTAACAATTAAAAGCAACTTGGGTACTCATAAAAATTTTTTTGACAAATTTGGGGGATTTTTTTAAAAACATTTCCCTAACCCAAACATTAATCCTTGGGCCAGGAACACCAAAGTCAGGACCAGATGCTAGATATGTGTAAAAACACAAACCCCATACAAACATACAAAAAACAAGGTATTCTCAATTAACGACTAAATAAACATGCATTTAGTTTTAAAATGCCTTTTTTAAATTTTTCTTTTTAATTGCTCATTTTAAACAAACAAAAAAGTACATATTTATCAAACAAAAGAAAAAAAAAAAGCTCTATAGATCAAGTTTAAGAAATGTTAAAAAAAAGCATGTGCAATTAAAGAGAATTTTGATTATGATGGGTGGATGATTAGCTGCTGCTCATGGGGAAATCCTTTGGGTTTCTTTGGTTGTCTTAAGTGATTTTTGGCCCGTCCCCTCTATGGCGGGTTGGGTCTGCTGCAGGACACTTCTCAACATGGATTTTGTATGGGTCCCATGTTTCCATTTTTAAAACCAAAATTCCCCTGCGATTACTTGAGGGGGCCTGGCAACAGGTACAAAGAGGACATTCCAACTTTAATGTACCCCTGAATGACAGAAAAAAAAACATGTAAAGCATTTCCCAAAACAGTCACTTATGGGGTGTCTGTTTCAGTTAGGATGCCAACTATGTCTGTAAAGCCTGTGGTTAAACTTTTACCCCAAAAACGGACCCCATTACGGACAGTCGGGGTTGGGTACAGAAAATTTAGCTGATGGTCCCTCCCAAAAAAAAGTGTGAACAAATTTGGAGAATTTCTGCCCTCTGGCTGTCTGTATTTGTTTATCGACAGTTTTACGGTTAGTGAATGGGCTTCTTCACCGGCCTGCGCATGTGCAATTGGTGCTTTTAAACCCGGGGGTCACAAAAAATGGGAGGCATGCGGATGCCCCTCAGACCTCCCACTCTCCGATGCAATTTTCTCCCCCCATACCATAGCGGACACTGGTGGACCAGAAGGTATAACACAGGTTAAAAATCTGTGTCTGCTCACCCCTAGAACTGGTACAGTCTCACTACAAAATGTCAGGTCCATTTTTTTTCTCGACTGCGTCTCTGTGTTTTTTAACTCGAAAGGTCTGTCGACATCCCCAATTTGGTCAACACCTACAAACCCCGGGCAATAGAATGCACATAGACATATTAATGTCGAATCAACCCGAAATTCACATAGTTTTCTTTAAAAAATACTCACAAACAGGACCTTGATCCCTTTAGGGGGGACCCAGCTAGACAGTGCCCCTTTTAATAAATGAGAATCACAAAGGCAGAAGAATGTGTTATCAGTATCAATTTAATCCTGCCATGATCAGTCAGTATAATATGTAAATATGTGTTTGTGGGATATATGAAGTACTTTCGACAGGCTTGCAGTTGGAAATGTTGAAAGGAGGGCACTGGACTGTATATTTGTTGGTGATGAAATGTCCATTAACTTTAGTACACGTGATTCTGTCACAGCTCTGATTTGTAGAGGGCAAAGTCTTTCCTTCCTTGAACCAAAAAAGAAAAGGGCAAACATTGCAAAAAAAATTTAATGATTATTTAATTTTTATTTTCCTAGGTTTTTAGGAAGAATGAGATTTTCAAGAAATAATGGCTTATGGGTCTGTTCCTCACCAAAAACAAAAAACTTTCCGCAGTACTAATACTTTGAAAGGTTTTTTTTTTTTTTTTTTTTTTTCCTCGATTATGACAATCCAATTTGTTGTTGGGAGGAAAAAACAACAGCGTTTTCCCCTTTTTTTGTTAAAGAAAAAAAGTATTTTTTAACATATGAGGTATGTGGGGTACATTTTCTGCATTTATAATTAAAATTTTAAATTTTTAACATCTATTCCTTTAAGTTCCATTTTTAAACCCGGAATATTCCACACCTCAAGGTGACTGAACCTCTGACATTTGACCTTACCTTTAATGTATGATTGACACCATTGATATTGACAGTGCAGTGAGTTTGTACACACTTTCCACAGCAGTCCTTAAGGTTCTTTGGCACAATGTATTCATTTAAACCCCGTGAAAAATAAATATCACATGAAGTCAAGCGAAATTACGTTGGTTCTGAGACAAGGCGATCAAAATCTCATCACACCACTTACAGGATCACATTTCTCATTGCACTGCACAGATCCACATTTGACCTTGAACAGCTGTGTTTCAGGATCCGTCAGCCGGGACAGATGCATTCCTGACAGTCAGTGGGCGGGGATGTTTGTACCAGGCTGGGGAAGTGATGGGAGACATGAGAGTGTAAAACATTTTGTACCCAAAAAAAAAAAACTCAAAAAAAGTTTGATTTTTTTAAAAAAAAAAAAAATAATATTCAAAAAAATTCCCCAATTACCATATATTCCATATTTAGGTGGGCCTTTTAAATTTCTTTGGGTCTGAGGAAGCAAACAAAAAAAGCACAAAACTATACAGACTGATATTAAAGGGGATACCCACACCATCTGAGATAAAAAAAAAAGAATAAAAATAAAAAAAAAATACAAATGTCCCAAAAAAGAACTTTATGTGTGGATAATACAATGCATTTGATTTCTGGACAGCATTTTCCAAAAGGGACTTTGGGACTGGGTCCGTCCGACTGGACCTTTTATTCATAGGTGGGCACATGCTGCCCTCACAGTCTACATCACAAAAGGAGACTTAATAAAGGGAAGATGGAAAAAAAAACATCTTCAAAAAAAATGTACATAAAACCCCGCAAACTTGTTTACTGCAGCATGGGTCTGAAGGTTGGTGACATTCACCAGCACAAAGCCCCGGGGTCGTGCAGATCTCAGGGGGTTTACATCTGGGCACCTTTTTTTTGGGGTTACAGGTCACTGATTTGCTGTCCTTATTACAGATACACTCCTCACAGTTGTACTCGAAAAAATCATTGAACTGCCGGAAAAAATCAAAAAAGGAAAATTTTTTAAGTCTTTTCCATCATTGTTTCTTTGGCCATTTTTAGCATTATTCAGTTAAATCTTTAAATTTGGCCAAAATGATGAAAATTCACTCTATTGATTTTGTAAATTCATGCTAACAGGTTATAGTTTGAAGAATTAAAAACCATATATGCAGTTCTTCTTCTTTTTTTTACGAAAACAAATATAAATAGCATTACTCATATAAATTCATATGAGCTTGGCTTAAGTATTGTTGCTAAGCCAAAATTGAACTCTAGGGAAGCATAAAAATGCATAATTTTTATGCCAATATGCATGTGTGCTAACTATTTTATTGATACATTTTGGTACTGAATGATTATTATTCATATTTTTCTCTCATGTATCACCTGCCATCTTGGATGATTTTAAATAAAGTGAGCTTGCAGTGTTTTCTTGGAATGACCTTGAAGTTTAAAGGGGTTTTGAAATGAAATTCTAGTTTTGTCTAAACAGCTAGAATTAAAACTGTTAAACACCACCATTACCTCCCCGTTTGGGGTTGAGAGGGATCCAGGCATCCTAAAAAAAAGAAAGAAAAATAAGATAGATATGTTCTTGAAAAGCAGCTAAGGTATGCAGGATGATGCAGAAAGGCCCCTTTTTTTACTTCTCAATCTGAATCCTTATGCATGCACATAAACAGTCAAAAGGGTTTTTCAGCATTTTTCCCAAAAAAGTCTGTGTTCTTGTTGGAAAAAATGTGCCCTTAGGGGGCCCCGCCCCTGTGGACACTGTAATGGTGTTCTGTTCAGGTCTGCAATTAAAAAAATATTTAACCTTTTTTTTTTTTAAAACATATCATCTAAGATTCATTCAAATAAACATCTGCAAAAAAAAATTTTTAAACCAAACCTTTTTAATAGTTTTTTTTTTTTTTCGTACATGTCTGTCATATTCCCCTCCCTCAGTTTACAATACTAAAGCAGTAAACTTTCATATCCAAAATGTCAAACTATGTAAAATTTGGATAAATGGGCATACATATGCCGGTTGGTGGGTCAGCTGGACCACAAGGTTGAAGACTTTATCTGCTGGACATTCAATTTCTGGGGGAAGAAAAGATAAAAAAACAACCCCTTTAAAAAAATCCCAACCAGCTTCCAAAAAATCTGAGGGTCACTTGAAGATCCACAAATCCCCATATATAAAAAAGAAATTTAATGCCAGAAAGGTACAACAGAAAGTTAAGCAAATTAGATAAACCTAAAAAAAAAATTTAATAAAATGCAACGTACTGCAAAGGTTAGTGTAGTTCCTCCAGTGTATGCAGATGCCTAATTGAGAGCAAGCCCTCGCATAAGTCTGCAGACTGAGGTACACATAATTTGGGGGTTTCTCATACTGTTAACTGTCATATTGACATGCTAAAAAGAAATTTTTTGGGGGTATATGGGAATGGGTTGCCTTCAAACAACCTGAGAAAGGCAGAAGAAGTAAATATAATTTTTTGGGAAACTCTGTATATTTAAATTTATAATAAGGACACCACACAGAATCCACTTACTTGCTTTTTTTAAAGGGGGTTGCAGTCCTGATGAGCCTGTGAAAACCCAGATGTAGATTTTCCCAATACCTACAGCAGTAGGTAATGCAGTTGGTGGAGTGCAAATTTCACTATTCACACCCCTGGCTGCCCAGTAATCTCTCATCACTGCAGTTGTCCACCAGATCCCTCCAGGGATCATGCAGTCATCAACCTTGTTATTGTTGCATGTTCCTTAGTGAGAATTGTAGTGTTTGGAATCAATTTAGATGGACAATGCCTCTAAAAAATCCCTCGTGATACCATCAACATGGTCTCACATCTATATTCAAACTTAGGAGGTTCCATGCACTTACCACAGGGACCTTGAGTGTTGTCCCCCAAAATGTGCTGGAATGGCAGAGTGATGCCAAAGCCAAGCAGTAGCTCCAAAGTGTAGCTATATTAACTACCCAGCTGTTGACATACTAAAGCATCAAGGATCTAGGCGTGCGCTTATAACTCTCAACACCCTTACCGACATATGGCAGCCGTAACTTTACATTGTTCACAAAAAGCCTTATATAAAGGAGACAAACGAACCAGAAAATTTAGGATACTAAGTAAAGCAGAGAAAAACATGTTATTCATTCCAAAATCTATAAAAATCTTCACCTCTAGGTCTGCACCACCTATAGATTGGTGATGATTTGGTGCGGGTATTTGACTAGTTGTTGTGAAAGTACAGCAATTATAGATCGAGGGACAGAGATACCGCGGCTCAACAGGGTCACAGTAGAACCACTGTCGATGTAGATCTTCATAATGGTATTGAGGCATAATTCCCTCCCATTAATATGTAAGTGCAGTTTCCTTGATAACTGTAATTAGGGATCCATCAATATGTGTGTTTATGTCACGGGTCACCGCAAGCCTTCAAACATAAAACCTATGAATGAGGAGGAGGTATGAATGAGAAAAAAACAACATTCAGTTATTTGAAACTGATCAACTTCACTTGAACTTAGTAAACACTAGAGACAGATTTACTAACAGTTTGTTCCAGGTAAAACCTCTCTTTTGACAGTCAAAAAACTACTGCCGCAGTCACGTTACTAATGGCCTTGCAGTGAAAAACTAAGCATTGAAAGGCGCCCCTCGCGACAGCTCATGTGGAAGAATTTTTTGTGCCTACTCTTACTGTATATTGCATTTGCAGGAGTTTTCCGTTCAGTGCGCAAATTTTTATGGAAGAAAGAGTATTGTAATAGACTAATGAGTGATATACTACTATATGCCCTGAATATACTACTATAAGGTTGGGGTAATCAAATCACTGATAGCTGTTCCCATTTATTTAAATGCCCAAAAAAGCATGGGAATTAATCAATTTCTGCGCTGGACATGGCTGGGATAGGTGCTGCTAGGAGAGGCACCACAGAGCAGAGAGCTTATGGTTAGGAGTGAAAATGTTTTTATCAACTTGTGTTAATTTGTTTGGAATGACAAAACATTGATCTGGAATATCAAAACTGCACATTTTACAATGTCATCCTTTTGTATGACACACCCATCTCAAGTCTGAGTTTTCTACTAAGGAGCAGTGGTGACCTGGATCAGTTGTGTTTGATTAAGGAGACCAGGAAAAAATGTCTGCAGTGTGTTAAGGGGGGTCCCTCCAGGCATGTGAGCTGAGAACCACGTAAACACCTTAATCAGAAATCCGATTGAAGGCTGGGATTGGGGAAATGGAGTCAGTTTATTCCTTTTCTACAAGATTTGAGAGTTGATGTAAACACTTTGAGTCGGATTGAAAACCATAACAGTAAGGAAACATAGCGCAGTTCTGCGCATGTGCAATGACACAGAAATAGCATAATGGACAGCACCAGAACGAAGCTTTGTTCTTCCCGTTAAATAAAGTCTTAGTATAAATAGGTGTCCCATCCTGATAAAAGCTATAATTTCACTCAAGCGTCTGTTAAGTGGAACGGGACAACGTCCCACAGTCCTTGTTTTGGATTCTCATCCACAGATGACTGGTTTTTAGGCGATGGGCAGTGGTGTTCCCTTTCAACAGAGGTCGAAAGTAACGGAATTACATTTACTCACACTACTGTAATTGAGTGGCTTTTTGCTGTACTTTTCCTTTTACTAAGTATATTTTGTTTGAAGGATTGTACTTTGGCTACATTTTAAAAAAAAACATTAATTACTGATTTTTAAAAAAATAGCTTCCTGGAAATGTTGCTACAGTAAATAAATGGTAGGGCACACACCAAACTGGTGCTAATTTGTTAATTGAATTGGAGGAGACCACATTAGAGCGCCGATGGAACAAATTCATAGTCATAATTGTTCTAACCCTGCTAGGGATTATTATTATTTTTTTTTACCCAAGAACAAAACACAAATTTAAAGGAATTTATTATTAAAGGAAACCACTGGGAATTCCAGAGAAAGGGATGGAAATAAAAGCGAGGAGTACGGGAAGCACTTCAAGATAGGTAAGGGAGATCGGGGAGAAATAGGACAAAGTCTGAATGACCGTCAGTAAGGTTGCACCCAGTAATTATTTGGCCTCCAGTACCTCCATGGTTACTGAACAGTTCCTAAAAGTATGCCTTAGTATTTTAGATCTAATAAAGCAACAAAGTGAAGGTGATCCTGGCAGTGTGGTATATGGTTTAGAATCATGTAAAGAAGGAATCTGGTGAAGATTATGTTTCCGATATTTACGGATGGTTCAATGAATTTAAGACGTAGGAAAAACAGCAATAGGAAATACCTATTCCTCAGTTGAGATTTAATGAATGGAAAACGCTTTATTAGCATATAATATGTCAGTCATTACTGCAGAGCTTGGTGGCTTATCTTTATATGTACTTAGAGTGGGTGGAGAAAAATGGACCCTGGGGTGGGGGGAAAAAACACAGTCATTATTGGTTCGGACTCATTATGCTGCAGCTTTAAATGGCATTAAAAAAGGGAAGGAAAGGGTGAAGCCATGGTCAGACTTAATAGTTAGATTATTAGTAATACTTATCGAGTTAATACCAATTGGGGGAAGATATATGCAGGTTTCTTTAGAGTTGGCCACCTGCATAAGTGTTCCAGGGAAATGAAGAGGGCAGATGAAATGGCAAGACAGAACATGTAAATAGAAGTGAAGTAGAGTTGGCGGTAGTATGGTGAGTTTGAGTGTTTAAAAGTGTTACCAAGAAAGAGAACAATAAAATTACTTAAGCAAAAAGAATGGAATGAAGGATAGGATATAAGAGGTAAGGCAATTAAGTTATTATGTTCAGACCATACGAAGGGCATTCTATGACTAGAACGGTAGAGGAAGAAAGAAGATAGTGGTCGTTGTAAGCTGGGCGTAGAAGGTGGGCCATGGCATGCGATTGAACTTTGGGACGTTACCAAGGATGTGGCAGAAACATCCAGATGGCAGAATGTAGATGTGGACGCAAGAAGAACACTGTGCAGCCAGTGTTATTAATGGATGTGCTTCCATTCATCATGCAGCAACGACGTTGCATGTTTTCAAAAGTTATTTGAGCACATGGTAAAGTCACCAAAATGTATTCTGTAAGAATCTTCATCAGCACAAGGATTATGAGTCTAAGAAAAGTGCTTTATCGATTGTTTTGCACATGAACTGGACTTTTTCGCAGGGATTTTAAGGTTAAGCGGAGTATATCCGACAGATGGACACAGGAGAGGCGAGAATAATACACGGTTGATACATCTAGACTGCCCAAATTCTCTTTAAGAAGAGAAGAAGAAGAAGAAAGAAGCTGATGCTAAAATCACATGACAGATGTATGAACAGACCACAGAGACAGAGTGAGTGGTTGCAAGACCAAAAGGCTGAAAGCGAAACCCACAATAAGTATTCTGCTAAACAAGTTGAACATGAAGGAACGGAAATGAAGTGGTAAGCACTGGCCCTATGTATGCTCTAATTAAGCGCGGCAGTGTCAGAGCGTGTGTTTCCGCCTAGAGGAGGAGACCAAACTATCAGCTTATGACATAAAATCCTGTCTGACATCGAACCCATCGCAAAGCATGCTAGGGAGGTAAAGGCTTAAAACTGTGCATCGTTGCATGGTTAAAATGAAGCTTTGACAGTTTAGCAAAAAGGTTTTGCACAAAATTAGCCAAAAAGACAGTGGTGCAGGGCGATCACGATATATATCGTTTGCGATAATATCGGTAATTATTTATTTCTTAAAGATGTGCGATTTGACGATTATCATTATTTTGCCCAAAAACCACAACAAAACCACTTCTACAAGAGTGCCCTAGCAGTCTAGTAGATGGAGCCTGTAGTGCTAATATGATGATTAAGAAATGGCTCATTGGAATTCTACCCGAAGCCATTCAAAATTCAATGCGCCAATTAGAAGAGGACACGTGCGAGACTATGTAGTATCCTTGATAGAGAACTGAGACTCCATCAAAAGCCATAATAGGTCTAGCAAATGACGCGCCTCGAACTCTTCCCTGCTGCGGATACATCAAACTGGTGCCCGCATCTTCGCATTAGCTACGGGATGCTTTGCCTTTAGAGTCACCAGGGACTTAAGAACTGAGAAGAACTCCTACAGTAAACTAATTCCGCATTGCACAAGTTTTGCAAACGAACTTACGCCTGTTTCAACACATAGCACTACCCGTCTGCTAGTGCGGTGATGCCTTGAATTTGTTTTTGTTTCCTCACGATGGTTAAACGGCTAGTTCGGGATCGGCGAAACGATGATGATGAGAAAGAGAAAGGATACCACAGCGTTCACGCGGTTGTTGTCGTCAGTGCGGTTCAAAGGAGCAGCGCATGACAGCGCATTGTCGCTGCTAGATTCGGCTGTTTCTGTTGTGTTGGAAGACCCCATGTGTGCAAATATAAAATAATATAGACACGGATGGAGTCATTTGTCACCAATAAATGGTAGACTAAGTAAAGCCTACTGTGTAGCAAACAGCCGCCAAACAGGTTTTTGAGCTAGGTGTCATGAAACAAGAAAAAGAGCACACCTTTAGATAAACGAGTGCCCCCCGCCCCCCCCCCCCCCGCGCCACACATGATATATGCCGATGCACCTTGTATGGAAGGAAGTGAAAAAACACAGGTTCATTAAGAAACCGTAGCGATTTGGACTGTGTAACATAAAGATCTACATCCAAACGGCACGAGAGAGTGAGTGCGAGTGGTGTTTCGTGGTCAGCGGTGCTTTCATTTTAAATATTTACGATATTATTCCAACAAGGACGCGAAGAAGGGCTTAAATTGTGGGTGGTTAAAGGATATATTTGCCGGCCCTGGCTTGAGCAGCTGTAGAGGTATACAAACCATGCACGTAAAATGACAATGAATAATATAGGTTTTCTATAGTGTATTAAATGTGAAAACGAATGTCTATGATTATGTGACAAAGACTTTTACCGCGGTCGTGGTGATAAGAGAGTCACGATTGTGTGTTTTTTTCTTAGACATGTACTGCGCGAAATATCGACGCATGATGAAACAAAGTTGTGTTTGTGGTGGGATCTGTAACAGAACAGCAAACGCCCGCCGGGCCGGAGCTAGCGGGAGGCTGCAAAAACGACGTGGCCGCATGGCCGTGTGTCTGTGAAAGTAAAACGGCGCAAGGAAAGCAGAAGTGAAGCAAGTACAGGGGTGATGGCTTCTGAGCACAACAGCACACGATGGACATGCGAATACGCCACCGTTGCAGACCAGAAAGGTTATGGTGTGACAACACAAGCTGTGGAGTCTGTTGTCGAGGTTGGTGTTTTGTTTGTCGTGGGGAAGCCAATGTAAGTGAGGATTTTACAGCGCAGTAGGCATTACCACACAGCGTTCGAAAGACTCGTTCTCGCCACGCTACGAGGTGTGCAAGGCGGCTAGGTATACATCCGCGCAAAACGATATACCCGGTGAACAAGTCAGTCCTAGTTCGCGAACTGAAGTCAAGTAGACCCAGCTACAAACCAGAAGCGCTCCTGGGGAGGAGGAGCAGAGTTGAACGGCGAAATTTTGTTTTTATAGCGTGGCCGCGGAGCTAAAGAGTCGAGAACGATTGTAACGCACATGAGGGCACGGGTGAAAGGAGCGGGGGGAAGGGGCAAAACCGCACGGGGCAGGGGGTGTTTTAGGTTAGAATGCTCAATACCGGCACCACCAGCTAATAATATATATTCACCGTTTATAAGTATAGTATAGACATATAGCAACCCATTATATACAGTATTATATAGTGTAGTATAGTGTAATATATATATCTATAATATAATATAATATAAATACAGCATCACACACGACAAATAGTAGTGGGTGTCCCGTTGCGTATAGGCGCGCAAAAGAGAACGCCCTCAGTTCAGACATTCAACAAGGTTGTGTAAAAAATGTGTTTGTGCCACTGCAGCGTTAGTTGCAGATGGTGATGTCAGTAAAGATAACATTATAAGTCACATTAGACGTTCTTCACACGCGGCCCATAAACGAACCTGTCGTTATTTTACATTGCTGAAATCACAAAAGCAGCTTTTGTGCAGTGAGACGGAGTCTACCTTAAAGGGTGGCGCCTAAGTGTTATGCTCTTTCACAAAAAGTCTTGGCTTTCTGCTTATGCGGGGATGGTACTGAGACCGGAACACCATAGATTGTTCGAAAAACCACTTATTTTTTCACTAACATTTTCAGTGTCTAGCACAAATCACCGCTCATGGCCCACCAGTCCTGGCGGAAATGAATGGCTTCAAAGTAGTTCCTGCTATCAAATGACGGCCGCGACCTCTCTGAAGACACTAACAGAAAAGTGCTGTGGAGATGGGTTAGTGGGACCGCCAGTGTTGACTTTATGCATTGCCCCCAAACTTTGGGTTGAGGGCATGATTGGTGGAAATCGTCCAATGCCCCTGACATAGCCCCGCCTGCCAAAGCCTTCCGGTGTAAATGATAAAGTCAAAACAATCAAATCACAATTATGCGACGATTAAAACACTGTAGAGTGAGGTCACGCCACGTTAAGTGTCGTGCGGCTTGGGAAAGCTATCGTAGTTCGTACAGAAATAATTAGTGGATAAAACTTTCATCTAGTGCAGCTCAACCAGAAGGTGCTCGTACCCTTCTTCAGCAACTAGTGTCACAAATCTCAGAAAATATGCGATGGGTGTGAAGTCATCAGAGTTGTTGAAATTGATTTCTGAAAAAGTAGATATCTACCTTTGAAGTGGACGATGAACTTTATACGCAGATCCTGTTTTTTTCTTAAGGATTCAAACCAGCCACATTGACACAAGACTAGGACTAAACGTTGAACGAAGAAAGGTGAAGAAAAGAAAAGGAAGATGAATGGAGCGCCCTTTAAAACGGTCACGCATCTGAGCTTCACAAAAAATTCAACAAAGCTATGTCTGTGATTGGCTACAATTGCTGACAAACGCTGTGCACAACAGCATGTTGAAACAGAAAAGCGACTACAAAAGCTACAAGATATAACGGCGAGCGGGCACTGGCAATTAGTTGGCCCTAACTGCAATAAAATAAGCCATATAAGAACACATATTAACAAAAGAGTCGTGTGCTTTTAAATGGCTAACCCCCCGTAGAACTGGGCCTGATTTAAGGATACGAAATGAGATTATATGACAAAAAAAAACACCATATTGCCTGTTGTTTGCTCTATTTCGCACAACACACAAGATTCCAAAAACCAATGCACACCATAGCACAGTGTTTAGGTCTCTGAGCACATTGAGGGTTTTTTCGTTCCAGAATGAATTCAACCGTTGTAGAGAGAAGATGAATTCAGTCAATCGCAAATGAATAACTTATTAACAGTGACTTGCTGACACCTAATGGCGGTTTTAATTTCAACAATTGAAAGTAATTCTGTTGAGATTATTATTATTTGTGTTATAATTTTGACACTGCGTATCCCACCATTTTCTGTTGGTATATATCACAAAACATATTTCATGCATTTGTAACTGCGAAGGTTAAATGCATTCATGTCATGCGACAAGTACAATCAGTGGGATAAGCTAAATGGCCACTCTCAAGATGAAGACTTGTCATTTGTTTCCCCTCTGGCAATGCAAAGATGAATTTTGTTGGTTAAGAGAATTACTGAATTTTTACTTATGGCCTGAGGTAAAACAGGGTAGTTCCGCGTTTAAGAGCATGGTTTAAAAGTCATAAAATGGATTTTGTGAAAATTAAGTGCCTTAAATATAGCAGAAAAGGTCATGAAATTGATTTATACATAGCATTCAAATTTTTGGAGCATTGAGGTTTGAATAAACATATTACCAGTTATTTTGATATAGTACGTCATAATTATTAACTTTTTAATTTGCTGTTTGCAAAATAGGTTCCATGGTGTGAATAACAGCGGAACAGTTTGGTAATGCCTCCGGTTGCTGTGAAACCAACCGACAATAGTGATGTTTGAAGAACAAGCGAGGCAGGGAGTGGAAGGCTAAAGACTCGAGGGCTGCCTTCACAACATTCTGTACACGTCAGCTCATACACCTATCCCGTGCATATTGATAATTTCTGCTGCAATGTACAACTGTATTATCATTAATGACCAATGTAAGGCTTTGATATGAAAGATTCCTGCAAACATTTTTATTAGCTTAGGATTTTTTTTAAAACAAACAAAAAACCAACCCCCCCCACAATTGCCCTTTCTTTAGGTTAAAAAAAAACACCTTGTGAAAATCAATTTAATATCACATTAAGATATTTCAGTAAGTAAGACACAGGATATAGAAGTGCTAGTTTTTCCAATCAGATAATCTGTCGATTCTTTCCTTACATATTGCGTATCCAAGATTATCGGTCATTGCATTATTGACGGAGACAATTGAATGGTCATTTTTAAAAAATAGGCCGGTTAACCAGTGGTCACAGACGGTTTTGGGATGCATGTAGGATTTTTTGTTTTGATTATTTTGAAAGAAGTCTCTTATGCTTACTTAGGATTACCACATTTTATTTGAATCAAAAATACAATAAAAAGAAAGAAAAAACGTAGATATTGTGAAAGATTCAATGAGCTATATATGATCACAATATGCTGATTTGCTGCACTCAAAAAAGAGACAAGACATTGACGGAATTAATGAAATATAGAAAGCATGTTGTGCTAATCTTTTTTCTTCTTCTTTTTTTTTTTGTGGAACCATAACTATATTATCATGTCAAAAAATAAAAATAAAAAACTAAGGGTGTGTTTTTTTTATATAAAATATTGAAAAACACCGAGGACAAATTTAGAAATTGATAAAAATTGGACAGTTAATACATTATGATAATGTTACAATAGATTTTATTCAAATCATTAAATATGATTTAAATATAATATATTTATGCCTGAAATGTATGCTGGAAAAAAAGTAAACATATCATGAGTTTACACAAAACATATAAAGCAGAAAAAAAACATGTGTTCAATATTGATGATAATAATAAACCATTATATAAATGAGACGGAGACTGAGCACAGAAAGCATAGAACTTAGCACCAATAATCATAACAGAGCAGCAACATCAGCATATTAGAATGATTTACTTGTACTGAAGACTTGAGTAATGATGCTGGAAAATTCAGCAGCTTTGATCACCAACACACATTCACATAAATATTTCTCATTATTACTATTACTGCAGCCTTAGTGAGCAGAAGAGAATTGTTTCAAAAAAACGCAGTGGAAAAAACTTTGACTTGTAGTGTGTGTAGTAATATATGTATGTATGTATGTATGTATGGGTCGTGTATGGCATTAAACATTTTTTTCAAAAAGGCATTAAAAAGCATTAAAATTCGATTTGATTGACTACCTGCAGAAATGGTGTGTAACCAGCCCAAATGCCTTATTAGTTCTACCCCCTGCTCCGCCAGCATACATACCATGTAGTTTTCAAAATAAGCCAAATGGATTACATTAGCTGGATCAGATGTGTTTAATTAGGGTTATATCTAAACTGTTGTAGGGCTGTGGCCCTCCAGGGAACTGAGTTTGACACCCTTGGCCTATTCCATTTTTGCCTCCCTCCCACTGTTAAAAGGTAACAGTAATTTTTACTCTGAGTTAATTTTAAACAAGCTACTTTTTACTTTTTACTTGAGTAGAATTTTTTAGACTGGTACTTTTACTTGTACTTAAGGGGTCCTCTTTTACAAGGTCTTGAATTTGTTTTTGGGGGTGTACTAGAAACAGCCTCTCATACTAGGTTATTCGAAAAACATAATATTTTTCACATATTTTACATTTTTACAACAACCTACTCTCCTCCCCACAAGTCTGGCATGAACAGCTGATATAGTTTCCTGCCATCAAATGAAGGCCTGCGCCTTCTGAAATACGAACAGCGCTGTGATGGTTAGCTGTTGGGCCAGTGTGTATTGTGATCGACAGCACTCGGCGCACTGGTCAGGAAATGTCATGCCCCATATCATAGCGGCCTCTGCTGTGAGCTTCAGTGAAAATATTGAATCAAAATCAAATCAATTTGGGCACGATTTTGAAGCAACCCGATATGAATTGAAAAACCACTCTAAGCTCATCTGCCTTGGGACAGCTAGCGTGTCTCACAACATAGTGATAACATCGTTGCCTTCTCCAGGGCAGCTCAACTCGTCGTCTCGTCCCATTCGTCGAGCTTTGGATATCATAATGTACATCCCATAAAATATGCGTTGTAGTCCAAACGCGTCGTCATTTGAGTTTTTGAAAAGTGATTTCGGTTAAAAATAAAATATCTCCTTTGAATTGGATTTTGTAACGTTTGCAGATCTTTTTTATGGTCAAACAGCACACATTACAGGACTAACTAAAGTTGAAAAAAGTGAAAAAGCATTATAAGCACCGCCTTTAAGTAAACTTTCAATAATGTAAAGGGTACCGTTTACTTTGAGTAGTAGATATTTTCGTACTCTTTCCACCGTCTGCCTTTCGATTACTTCACGTGTACTGTGTCTGCTAAGACGCTATGGGGGGGAAAACTCCTTTTTTCTCCGAATGACTGAAGCTTTTTCAATAAGATTTCTTTGCATCTCCTTCACAGAGAAGATGACGATCTTTTCTGGAGACTACGGGACTTGAAGCTTCGCCAATTGAAACACTCGCAGTGGATCAAGACCTCTCTGCTCAAGCCAGTCTCGCTGCTTCTCGCAGTCGCCTACAGCGCCGCAGCAACACTGGTCTTCCAAATCCCCTACCGCAATCCAATGATCTAAAAGAGCAAATTTTGTGGCGTTATTTGCAATGCCACCCTGTGTCTGTCACTTGTGCCAGGGCTCCGCCTGCACGCCGCTGACGGTTCACGGCGAGTGCATCTCATCTTGGGGAGATCCCATACTGAAGATGTGCTGAAGGAGATGGAATGTTCCTCATTGCGAGGATATGCGTCTTTTCTCTCTGCGCTTGCGGGCAGCTTTCTTTTTAGAAATGGAGCCCACCCCCGCTCCCTCCCTTGTTTTCTTCCTCCCAGCAGGGCAAAGGAACCTTGGCGCCCGGAGACAAAGCGAGCTCGACGTTGGGCCCCCGAACCATGCGTTGCCATGCTTTCTCCTCATAGAGAAACGATTGGAGCTGGGATTGGAGGTGTCTCTACCAGAGGAGCCCCAAACGAGCGCACCGGGGACGGAGTGGTTTTTTCTGGGGCGCCCTCAAGCCCATCGACGATTGAGCTTCACCATTCTTCACTCACACATCCAAGCTATGCAGGATGAAGTCAGCACGCTGGGGGTCGGGATGGGCCTATGTGTCGGCCTGGACAAGCCGCCCTCGGCACTTTTCCATTGGTTCCATTCCATCGCTTGAGTCTTATGGATGAGTCTGGTCCGGACCTTGCAGCTTTTAAGAGCTGCACAGTAAGTGAACGACTTGGCTTTATGCACCACCAAAGAACAAGGCCAGCCGATCATAGGTCGCGATGCCAGCTTAGTGGTGCTTGTGCCCGTCATTTATGGTTGACCTTAATGGACATTAAGGATCCAAACTAAGTCCCATTCCTGGACTCCCCGGTCTCCCCTTCTGGCCTCTTCAGACCTGCGGTTTAAGGGATTTGCAGAGTGCTCACTGCTGCACAGAACTAATCCCAGGCCATGCAACAAGCGCCCCCTATGCCAGACGCTACCCTTTTCCAACGTGTTAGGGACCCGCCAGTCCCCGTTATTGCGTGGACTCAGCCGCCGCAGGTATTCCTTCCGGATCTGCGGAGGAAAAAGCACCCCGTTCAGTTTTCAAACGGCCTGGACACTGATGGGCAGTTGTGTTTTGGGCCTTTTCAAACTTCTTGCCAGACCTAAGGGTACCCCTGTCCTAAGTCCTAAGCATACGGCATGACCGGTAGTGTCCTACATAAAACGCCAGGGAGGACTCTCCTCAACGGGCCACTCTTGTACCTCTAGTAAAGTGACTAATACGAGTGGGCCTCAGCTCCAACTTGCAGCTTTGCTCCCGCGGGAGCTCCGCGTCTTCAGGAGCGCTTCCAGTCTTTCTCTTACACGCCTACCCTCTGTTCCTCTTGAGGTTCACCCCGCCTCGTGCCTATGCGCCGTGTCTTTCACCCTGCGCACTTCTCCCACCACCTCACCCCCTCGGGAGCTGCCCACCCGCAGGTCGGAGACATGCGTCTCGAGCATGTCCCCTCAGAAGAGGGAATGCTCCACCAGAGGGCGTTTACAGAAAATCTGGGAGATCGGTTTGGCAAGGACAGAAGGTTGACTTATTGCTTCAAGAGGACACCCGCTCACTGCCCCAACTGTATTTACTCGAAGGACATGGACTTGTTGTGCCACAACTGGGCTGTAGCCTCCTCCTTTACCGCTTTCACTCCCACGATCAGCACCTGGAATCAAGCACCTGTAATCAGCGCGGAATCAGGGAAACAAGGGCACACAGGGTGCTGTTGGTAGCCCTGCTCTGGTAAAAATTCCTCTGATGCTGACAACCGTTTTGCTACTGGCACTCGTAATCCTTAACGTGGATGGGAGAGCTCCAGCTCACTCTCTGTGAGCCCCTCTTATGCCTGAAATTCGGGGCCAAGGCTGATCTAAGGTCACCCTGAAACCACAAGGCTCAGGTATATACCTGAAGGTTGCCCTCCACCCGTGTGAGAGCACAGGTAATAACTCTATCGGCACTCCACCGGGAAGGAAGACCAAGGAGATACAACTAGCTTTTGCCCAGTTCCGTGCATTGAGAACACATATAGAACTTGTAGTCGTAGAAGATATAAAAAACATTTAGGTGGCCCCTAGGAATTGGGGGGGACAAAGGTCGGTTGGCTACCTTTTGCCGTGATGGGTAGATCCTCTTCTGCATATGAAATCATTAAGTGGGTCTAATTTTTAAAACGGGGATTTTCTAAAAGAGACAAAAACAAAACGAAGAATTTTTCCAAGGAACATAGTCAAAATTCAAGCACGTTTGACACATGCAAAGCCATAACAGTTAAACTAAAGCACCACTGGGTGACTTAAAAGGACATCATTGTCGTATTTCTACTTCCATGATTCCAGAATCAGATATAAAGATTGTTGAAGACGACCAGTTTACTCACAGTCACATGCATAATATTGCGCAGGCCGTACTTTATCATAGACCAGCCTGGTTTTTTTTTTCCATTTTCCCAGGGTTATATTCTGCCGTGGCAGTGCATTCCAAATGGGATAATTTCGAATGATGTTGTCCTTTTCTAACTCACCTTCGCCATTGTGCATTCCACACAAGTGGAAGGATCCTCTTGTGGTCTGGTGCAAATAAAAAAAAGTACTACAGAATAGACTGAAACATGTAAAGGCAATGAAAGTTTATGTTATTTACTTGGAATATTTAAAATACCATGGAATACATTCTCCTGTAGAAAAAATTTAATTACATTCATATATTTGAATCGGGTCATGAAATGGAGAATCAAATGTTCTTGATATCAACACATTAAGAGATTATCTTGAAGATTTTATACATAAAACATACCTGCAGTTTCAGAAATCAAAACTAAAACTCCCCAGTTTAAAATATATAGTATTCTTTTATAAACCCTTCTGAAATGCCCAGATTTGAAATTGGGAGAACTGTGTTGTCCTGACCCACCCCTTAACATGTATATCATATGTAATTGTATGTAAATCAAAGAGGTGTGTTCTGAAACAACTCATTCTAATAATCATCAATCACAAAGACTGCAATATTGCTGTTGGATACAGGATGTCAGGGTAAGACGACTGTCAAACTTAGACATTCTGTGAAGTGGATGTAAAAAAACTGCAGCCTTCAAAGGACGTTGCATGGGCCCTTTCTAAAGATTTATGAATTAGAAATGCTGCGGCTGAAGTTTATTTTTAATGACGTGCCTGAGTATCTAAAAGATAATGTGTTTCATTTGTTCTTCAACCATTTCACAACAGGCTGTTCTGTGAATTATTCTAAACATGCATGAGTACTGCAGTGCAAAGTGTTTAATGCAATAACACACTGAGAAAAAATCATTGTTTACAGTGTTACTAATAAAATCAGTAGCCCACATACATGCAATCTCTTGTTATATGACAAGTAATAATCAATATTGTACATAGTACAATAGTACAATAATAATAGTGCCTTGGGTTCTGACTCTAGTTCATACATATGTCTCTATCACAGCACTTGCCATCTTGAGTATCAAAATACATGACATGCTGTAATGCAGTGCATGGATACATATGGTGCAATAAATTTAGTCAGTTGCAGCAGTGGGCATTAACATCAGTTTCTGCAAGAGGTCACGCCCCTTTATATTGAGTGGTCTTCACAGAGATTGAAAATGAGGATGGAAATTATGATTTTTACAAATATAGGACTCTTTTGTGTAATGAATAAATACATAAATAAATAAAAAAATGACCTCAAGAAACAGAATACAATGATATTGAATTTAATTGACCTTTGGAAAAAGAATTAAAAGATGTTATATTGAATTTTATGATTTTTTTGACATTCTGGACAGTCGTAGTGTGGAATTGTAGTTGTTTGTATTTGTCTAGATGTTGGTATGGTGGTTCTTTTTTTTGTTGGGTCTGACTTTGCTGTAGTTAGAGGTAGGGGTAGATGGTGTGGTAGTTTTGATGTTGTTGTAGAAGACTTTGTGGTAGTTGTCGGTGTAGGGGAAGATGGTGTGGTGCTGTTGGTACAGACTTAATGTTTTGTTGTTGTAGTAGAAGACTTTGTGGTAGCTGGTGTAGGGGAAGATGGTGTGGTAGATTTTGTTGTTGTTGTAGTAGACTTTGTTGGTAGCTGTTGGTATGTAGGAGTAGATGGTGTGGTAGGTTTGATGTTGTTGTAGTAGACTTCGTGGTAGTTGTCGGTAGGGGTAGATGGTGTGGGGAAGATGTTATGGTAGATTTTGATGTGTTGTTGTAGTAGACTTTGTGGTAGCTGTCGGTGTAGGGGGTAGATGGTGTGGTAGGTTTTGATGTTGTTGTAGTAGACTTTGTGGTAGTTGTCGGTGTAGGGAGTAGATGGTGTGTGGTAGGTTTTGATGTTGTTGTTGTAGACTTCGTGGTAGGTTGTCGGTGTAGGGGAAGATGGTGTGGTAGGTTTTGATGTTGTTGTTATAGACTTTGTTGTAGTTGTCGGTGCAGGGGTAGATGGTGTGGTAGGTTTTGTTGTTGTAGTAGACTTTGTGGTAGTTGTCGGTGTAGGGGAAGATGGAGTGGTAGGTTTTGATGTTGTTGTAGTAGACTTTGTGGTAGTTGTCGGTGTAGGGGTAGATGGTGGTAGGTTTTGATGTTGTTGTAGTAGATTTGTGTGGTAGTTGTAGTAGACTTGTAGATGGTGTGGTAGGTTTTGATGTGTAGTAGATTTTGTGGTAGTAGTTGTCGTGTAGGGGTAGATGGTGTGGTAGGTTTTGATGTTGTTGTAGTAGACTTCGTGGTAGTTGCCGGTTGTAGGGGAAGATGGAGTGGTAGGTTTTGATGTTGTTGTAGTAGACTTTGTGGTAGTTGTCGGTGTAGGTGAAGATTGTTTGGTAGGTTTTGATGTTGTTGTAGTAGACTTCATGGTAGTTGTCGGTGTAGGGGTAGATGGTGTGGTAGGTTTTGATGTTTTTGTAGTAGACTTTGTGGTAGTTGTCGGTGTAGGGGTAGATGGTGTGGTAGGTTTTGATGTTGTTGTAGTAGACTTTGTTGTAGCTTGTCGGTGTAGGGGAAGATGGTGTGGTAGGTTTTGATGTTGTTGTGTGTAGACTTTGTGGTAGCTGTCGATTGTAGGGGTAGATGGTGTGGTAGGTTTTGATGTTGTTGTAGTAGACTTTGTGGTAGTTGTCGGTGTAGGTGTATGGTGTGGTAGGTTTTGATGTGTAGATTTTGTGGTAGTTTTCGGTGTAGGGGTAGATGGTGTGGTGTTGTTGTTGTTGTAGTGTGGTAGTTGTTGTAGTGGGTAGATGGTGTGGTAGGGGTGATGTTGTGGTGAGTTATTGTAGTAGGAAGATGGTGTGGTTTTGATGTAGTAGACTTTGTGGTAACTGTCGGTGTAGGGGTAGATGGTGTGGTAGGTTTTGATGTTGTTGTAGTAGACTTTGTGGTAGTTGTCGGTGTAGGGGAAGATGGTGTGGTAGGTTTTGATGTTGTTGTTTTAGTAGACTTTGTGGTAGTTTGGTGTAGGGGTAGATGGTGTGGTAGGTTTTTGATGTTGTTGTAGTAGACTTTTGTGGTAGTTGTCGGGTGTAGGGGGGAAGATGGTGTGGTAGGTTTTGATGTTGTTATAGTAGGCTTTGTGGTAGTTGTCCGGTGTAGGGGAAGATGGTGTGGTAGGTTTTGATGTTGTTGTAGTAGACTTTGTGGTAGTTGTGGTGTAGGGGTAGATGGTGTGGTAGGTTTGATGTTGTTGTAGTAGACTTTGTGGTAGTTGTGGTGTAGGGGGAAGATGGTGTGGTAGGTTTTGATGTTGTTGTTGTTGTAGACTTTGTGGTAGTTGTCTGATGTGTAGATGGTGTGGTAGGTACAGATGTTGTTGTAGTAGATTTTGTAGTAGTTGTCGGTGTAGGGGTAGATGGTGTGGTAGGTTTTGATGTTGTTGTAGTAGATTTGTAGTAGTTGTTGGTGTAGGGGTAGATGGTGTGGTAGGTTTTGATGTTGTTGTAGTAGACTTTGTGGTAGTTGTCGGTGTAGGGGAAGATGGTGTGGTAGGTTTTGATGTTGTTGTTGTAGTAGACTTTGTGGTAACTGTCGGTGTAGGGGTAGATGGTGTGGTAGGTTTTGATGTTGTTGTAGACTTTGTGGTAGTTGTCGGTGTAGGGGTAGATGGTGTGGTAGGTTTTGATGTTGTTGTAGTAGACTTTGTGGTAGTTGTCGGTGTAGGGGAAGATGGTGTGGTAGGTTTTGATGTTGTTGTTGTTGTAGTAGACTTTGTGGTAGTTGTTGGTGTAGGGAAAGATGGTGTGGTAGGGTTTGATGTGTAGATTTTTGTAGCTGTCGTGTAGATTTTGTGGTAGGTGTGATAGGTTTGATGTTGTAGTAGACTTTGTGGTAGTTGTCGTTGTAGGGGAAGATGGTGTGGTAGGTTTTGATGTTGTTGAAGCAGACTTTGTGGTAGCTGTCGGGTGTAGGGGAAGAGATGGTGTGGTAGGTTTTGATGTTGTTAATTTTGTAGTAGATTTTGTGGTAGTTGTCGTGTTCATGTGGAAGATGGTGTGTGATGGGTTGTGGGTTTTAAGTAAGAACCTGTGCAAACTCCCAAGCACCACCCGTGAAACTTATTGATCCCAAGAGTCCGGTTTCAGAACCACACGTTTAGCATCACGGTTGGTCTGGTTTTTGGGGAACTAAATAATAAACTTTGTTATTATAGGTTTTCAGTTTTTTTTTACAACCGTCAGGTTTACAGATTTTCTGGGAACGAGCGAAGGGTTAGGGACTGATCCTGTTTTGATGGATTGTTTTGCCAGTTTAATGTTGTCACCGGAACCGTTTTCCAACGTCCCCCCCTTCGTGAGTGTGATTTTTTGTTTTCTAGCTGTCCCCCCAGGGAAACAGATTACATAAACGCACGTTTTGATGTTGTTGTAGACTTTGTGGTAATTGTAGGGGAATATTGTGTGGTATGTTGTCGGTGTAGATGTAGGGGAAGATAGGGTGGTGTGGTATATTTTGATGTTGTTGTAGTAGACTTTGTGGTAGTTGTCGGTGTAGGGGAAGATGGTGTGGTAGGTTTTGATGTTGTAGTAGACTTTGTGGTAGTTGTCGGTTGTAGGGGGTAGATGGTGTGGTAGGATTTTTGATGTTGTTGTAGTAGACTTTGTGGTAGTTATGTCGGTGTAGGGGAAGATGGTGTGGTAGGTTTTGATGTTGTTGTAGTAGACTTTGTGGTAGCTAATGGTGTAGGGGGTAGATGGTGTGGTAGGAGTTTTGATGTTGTTGTTGTAGTAGACTTTGTGGTAACTGTCGGTGTAGGAGTAGATGGTGTGGTAGGTTTTGATGTTGGTAACTGACTTTGTGGTAGTTGTCGGTGTAGGGGTAGATGGTGTGGTAGGTTTTGATGTTGTTGTTGTTGTAGTAGACTTCGTGGTAGTTGTCGGTGTAGGGGAAGATGGTGTGGTAGGTTTTGATGTTGTTGTAGTAGACTTTGTGGTAGTTGCCCGGTGTAGGGGAAGATGGTGTGGTAGGTTTTGATGTTGTTGTAGTAGACTTTGTGGTAGGTGTCGGTGTGTAGGGAAGATGGTGTGGTAGGTTTTGATGTTGTTGTAGTAGATTGTGTTCGTGGTTGTTGTGGTGGTGGGGTAGATGATGTGGTAGGTTCTGGCGTTGTTGTAGTTGACTCTGTGGTAGTTGTCGGTGTAGGGGTAGACGATGTGGCAGATTCTTGTGTTGTTGTAGTAGACTTTCATTGGTAGTTGTTCGGTGTAGGGAAAGATGGTGTGGTAGGTTTTGATGTTGTTGTAGTAGACTTTGTGGTAGTTGTCGATTGTAGGGGAAGATGGTGTGGTAGGGTTTGATGTTGTTGTAGTAGACTTTGTGGTAGTTGTCGTTTGTAGGGGTAGATGGTGTGGTAGGTTTTGATGTTGTTGTAGTAGACTTCGTGGTAGTTGTCGGTGTAGGGGAAGATGGTGTGGTAGGTTTTGATGTTGTTGTAGTAGACTTTGTGGTAGTTGTCGGTGTAGGGGAAGATGGTGTGGTAGGTTTTGATGTTGTTGTGGTAGACTTCGTGGTAGTTGTCGGTGTAGGGGAAGATGGAATGGTAGGTTTTGATGTTGTTGTAGTAGACTTTGTGGTAGTTGTCGGTGTAGGGGAAGATGGCGTGGTAGGTTTTTGATGTTGTAGTAGACTTTGTGGTAGCTGTCGGGTGTAGGGGTAGATGGTGTGGTAGGTTTTGATGTAGACTTTTGTAGCTAGGTGTTGTTAGATGGTGTGGTGGTAGGTTTTGATGTCGTAGTAGACTCTTGTTAGCTATCGGGTAAGGTAGATGGTGTGGTAGGTTTGATGTTGTTGTAGTAGACCCGTGCTGTGGTAGTTGTCGGTAGGGTGTAGAGGGGAAGATGGTGTGTAGTAGGTTTTGATGTTGTTGTAGTAGACTTTGTGGTAGCTGTAATGGTTAGGGGGTAGATGGTGTGGTAGATTTTGTTGTTGTTGTAGACTTTATTGGTAGTTGTTGTAGAAGATGGTGTGGTAGGTTTTGATGTTGTAGTAGAGTTGTCGGTGTAGGAGTAGATGGTGTGGAAGTTTTTGCTGTTGTTGTAGTAGACTTTGTGGTAGCTGTCGGTGTAGGGGAATTGGGTGTGGTAGGTTTTGATGATGTTGTTGTAGTAGACTGTGGTAGTTGTCGCTTGTAGGGGGAAGATGGTGTGGTAGGTTTTGTTGTTGTAGTAGACTTTGTGGTAGCTGTCGATTGTAGGGAAGATGGTGTGGTAGGTTTTGATGTTGTAGTAGACTTTGCTAGTAGTTGTCGGGTGTAAAGGGAAGATGGTGTGGTAGGTTTTGATGTTGTTGTAGTAGACTTTGTGGTAGTTGTCGTTGTAGGCTGTAGATGGTGTTGAGGGTTTTGATGTTGTTGTATGTAGAACTTTCGTGGTAGCTGTCGGGTGTAGGGGAAGATGGTGTGGTAGGTAGGATGTTGTAGAAGACTTGTTGTGGTAGCTGTCGGTGTAGGGGAAGATGGTGGTAGCTTTTGATGTTGTAGTAGACTTTTGTAGGGGTAGATGGTAGATGGTAGTTGTTTGTGGAAGTTGTGTTGTAGAGTGTGGTAGGTTTTGTGGTAGTTGCTCTTTCGTGTCGGTAGGGGAAGATGGTGTGGTCAGATTTTGGTGTTGTTTTCCCACTCGTTTTGCACATGTTTTTTTGTAAGTCTCCAAGATCATGTGGTAGGTCTTTCCATAATGCAGGATTGTAGGGAAGAGTCGGTGTACCATGGTAGGTTTAATGATGTTGTTGTAGACTTAGAGTAGATGTTGGTATGCTGTATAGTTGTTGTTTAATAGGGGTAGATTGTGTGGTAGGTTTTGATGTTGTTGTAGTAGACTTCTGGTGGTAGCTGTCGGTGTAGGGGGTAGATGTTGTGGTAGAGGTTTTGATGTTGTTTGTGGTAGTAGACTTTGTGGTAGAAGACTGTCGGTGTAGGGGGGGAAGATGGTGTGGTAGGTTTTGATGTTGTTGTAGTAGAGCATTTGTTGTAGTTGTCAGTGTAGGGGGTTAGATGGTGTGGTAGGTTTTGATGTTGTTGTAGTAGACTTTGTGGTAGTTGTCGGTGTGTAGAGGTAGATGGTCTGGTAAGGTTTTGATGTTGTTGTAGTAGACTTTGTGGTAGCTGTCGGGTGTAGGGGGAAGATGGAATGGTAGGTTTTGATTGATTTTGTAGTAGACTTCGTGGTAGCTGTCGGTGTATGAGGTAGATGGAATGGTAGGTTTTGATGTTGTTGTAGTAGAGACTTTGTGGTAATTGTCGGTGTAGGGGTAGATGGTGTGGTAGGTTTTGATGTTGTTGTAGTAGACTCTTCGTGGTAGCTGTCGGGTGTAGGGGTAGATGGTGTGGTAGGTTTTGATGTTGTAGTTTGACTTTCTTGGTGGCTGTCACGTTGTTGGTGTAGGTTTTGGGTTGTTACTGTGGTAGGCCGTTTGGTGTTGTTCGTGTTAGGTATACATTGTCAGTACCACATATCTGATTTTTCATCATCAAAAGAGGCTGTAGGGTCTGGACATTTTGGATAAATCCTTGCAATAATATGTATGATCATAAATAGGGTGAAGTTTGATCACATACACTCATCAGTTGTTTAACTGGGCATCATGTTTTCACATAAATAATTTTTTGAAATAATGGCACAGTAGATTACTATTAGTTTTCGCCAGATTTCTTTACCATAATAAAATGACATTTATAATGAAAATGTTAAGGTTTATAAATATTGTCTAAACAGTCCTATAATAACATACCATAAACATGCAATCTTGAAAAACAATTTCACCTGCCTTTTCCCTTAATATCTTAATGTATACCTTAAGAAGAACCTAATTTCCTTCCAAACACTGCTTGTTATAAATATTGCCAACTGACAAACTGCCTAATCCAGGGGAAGAATGCCATATTTGTCATTTTAGAGCAATTAAAGAAACCTCGGCTAAAAGGAAATGGTCTGGTACTCTTATAATAGTAAAATACCCTATACCCTAGACCCTAATCTAAAATCTTACTCTTGTTGTCAAAATAAAACTTACAACTTCACATTTATATTCTGGGCTTAGATCATCTGTCTGTCAAACATTGTTGTAATTGACTCTTTACACAGCAAGAGACTTATGGTAGGTGCTGTTTGTAGGTTTTGTCACGGTACCAAAATTTCAGTATTCAGTACCGATACCAATGAAAATCCCCACGGTTCTCGTACCAATTTCGGTACCAAAGCAAAAACACAAAAACATGTAATTAACTTGCACAAAACACAGTTTTTATCATCTAAAAATAAAACCAACTGCCATTCTTGATACTTATTTTATTTGTTTAAAGTTTTTTCTACAAGTAATAAAATTATGAGAAACTATTAAACAAGTTTTTCACCCCAATTTAATTTGTCTGTTTAATTACATGAAATTTAAACACATTTTCACTGATGTTTTTGTTATGCAATAAAGAAGGATTTGCTAGTAAAATTATAAACACTGCCCTAATCCATGAAATATTGTGTGATTTATTCTTTAAAAAAAAAAAAGTTTTATTAGTTTTTTCAACAGTAGTCAGAAAGTATCACATACATTTCACTTAAACTAGTATTAATATTTCTAGCACAATGCCTTTATGTAAAAAGGTAACTTATTTTATTTTAAGTGTTTCCCACAAGCCTTAACACTTATTTGTGGGTGGCAGGGGATGCCCCTTTTGCCCCCACTGCTAGACATATAAAAATAGGGCAATTTTTCATTTTCAACCAGGCAGGATGCGCTTTAAGAGGCGGGAGAGATACAGGATTTTCTCCGGTTAATGAATGGCTGCAAAACAGCGCTGAGGTCACAAACGCATGTCCTTATCAAGCATTACATGCAAAAAGTAATCTATTTTACCTTGTCAAGCATTACATGCAAATGAAATGTAATTTCCAAGTTGCAAGGAAAGAACGCGTCGCCAGATAGGAGCTGCTCGTGCTCTGGTATACCTAATTCCCTGATAACATGCGATGACTATTCCATTATGACATGTAGGCATTTTTATATTTTATGTAGCCTACACAATAATTTTATGATTTACATTGATTAATCCTTAAACTTTTAATATTTTGGCAAGTTTGTTTGTGCTGTGCGCTCTGTGTGTTACACGCGCAGATTGCCCTTAACAGCGTGTATGCACGAAGGTGGACCTGCCTATACGACAACGCACTCCTTAAAAAAAGCATTAAGAAAAAATATACTGCGCCAGGACTTTCTAACCAGGTTTGATGGTCAATGGGCGCAGTGCTTTTTTTCATGTACCTCAAAATAGGGCTATAACGCGGCAAACAGATGGTAGTTTGATAACACCAGTTCTTTTAAAGCATTTACAGCAAGCCCAAAATGGGGCGCACAGATAATGGGCTGACATTTCAACATCCACCCTTTGCTATTTAAACACCATAACCCTCCGCATGACTGGGAAATGAGAACTGCGTCGTTGTGCTGAAAACTAGCAAAAACACTTGCGCTGTGAATCAAAATTGCGCTGCATTTCACTTGGGTTCATGATAGGGCCCCATTAATTTCATTAACAAATTTATTACACATGGACTTTATTACTTTCACTAAATAGACTAATTTCTGCTATTGGTAGGGTACTGTAGGGTTGTCATGAGAGCGGCTGTGGCAGGTGTGGACAAAAAAAAAACCTTATCCACGATTTTTAATCACGATTTTGACACACACAGACATGCTTTACAGGTCATAAATGCATTCAGTATAAATTTTGAAACATATTTTCCAAAAGAAAACCAATGAGAGCTTTAAAAAAAGTTGTAACATGGCTCTAGAATAGACATAAGTCAAAAATAATCACTAAGTAAAGATGTCAAACAAAATGTCTTAACATATGGCAAAAAAAATAAATAAATAAAATAAAATGTCCAAGGTTTTTTTTTTTTTTTTCCATGCATGATGGTCATAGGAGCTCATTGTGGCGGTGCCTCCAGGTGCTGAAATTATATTTATTGGCCACTGGTTCACACGTTCTCCGTATTGCAGTGCGTATACAGTATATGTATGTGGTGCAGAAGCAGCAGCGAGAGCGCGGTATTGTAACGCGAAAGCACATTAAATTAATGCGCAAGCGCCCGAATCTCTCCTCTCGCACACGAGATTTCCTGTGCTTTGTCACAAAACCAGACACGCATGCTCAGATACACACTGCTCTCGTCCGAGAGAATGCGCGAAATTAAAACATATCTCCTCCCACTCACTCACTCACTCACTCACTCACGTCTCTCTCTATGCTGCTTATCGCTAGATATTCATTCTTTTCCCACCTCTTGATTTCTAACCTTTTCTAGATATTCATTAGTCTTTTACCGTGTGCAGTGTGAAGACTCTGATCCATTAACATGGTCCTCGAAAAAAGACGCATCACGGACAGAGTGTGGGAACCTGGTGATTATGGCTATCCCAGTTCTCGTTCTACGTTCTCGTGCCTCCAGCGTTAGTGCGCTGCAGTCTTCGATGATCGACGGCAATGCGGCGGGAGGTCGGGCTCTTCACTATAGGGTCGGAAAAGTCATGCTATAAACTCACGCGGTTATAGGGATTAGTAGGGACGACCAGACGCGTCATACTGTGTTTTAAGCGCCCCGGTCGCCGGCAGAACCTGCCTTAATTCGACGTGGCATTGATTAACAACGCTGAGCATTCTTTAGAAATGGTTGGCCCTAATTGTTAGGATGACTTGGGCAGTTTGATGAAGATTTTGTGGGTGGATTGGGCACACACAGGGCAACGAAAAAGCTCCTGTTTCCCGCTTCCACCTCCCCCAAGGAGGCTCCTAAAAAGTGGGTTTTTTTTTGAGAAATCTCTGTGACGCCGTGGTGGGCGCAGTTTTAGGTACAGTGACAATCCATGTGTCATGTTCAAGAACACCAAAATGTGAAACAAATGAATTTTCCCCGATTGCTTTTTGGGTGGAACCCCTGGGGGGCCAGTGATCCTGGCTGGAAAAGTTCAGCCATCCAGATAATGGGTTACAAAAAGTGTGAGGTCCCATAAAAGGAGATGGGCAAACAACTGGTTCAGGACAGCAAATGGCCCTCCAGGGTAAGGCTTGTTGTGGGGGCCCCATTTTTGTAACCAATGTCCCAAATTGGGCCAACTAAAGCACGGCCTAAAGTGGGGTGCCAAGAAACAATTCACACCACCAACCATTTTTAACACCACACCATCAACGCCCCTGCCCAACAATGCAGTAACCAAGGGCAAAAAGGGGGATCCTGGTTCCTCCCATTTGTCTGTGTTTGACCCGGTACGCGCCATTTCTGAACTTCCTAACCATCTGCAATGGTCCCCCTAACCCCCCAGGACAAGCGCGAGACCTCATCAAGACCCAGGACCAACATTTTTTTTTTGCCAGTCCCCCTGCAGACTGTCCATTTTGGTGAGGCCCTCGTGCAAATTAGCCCGTGCAGTTTTTCCATAAGTTGTAGTTGGAGGAATGAGCGGTACCCATTGGGGTCTTCTTGCTGTATTGGATAGAACCCATACCTCCAGCCCAAGGTTGTAGAACGATGTTTGTGGCGTTCACAATGTTTTGCTGCATACCATCCGGTTGTAACGAGTGGTTATTTCAGTCAAAGCTTGCTCTACTATCAGCTTGAAATCAGTCGGCCCATTCTCTCTGACCTCTAGCCATCAACAAGGCAATTTTCGCCCACAGGACTGCCGCATACTGGATGTTTTTCCCTTTTCACACCAGTTCGTTTGTAAAACCCTAGAAAATGGTTATATGTGTGAAAATACCATAACTGAGGTGCAGATAGTGTAAATACTCAGACCACGGCCCGTCTGGCACCAACAACCATGCCACTCTCAAAATTGCTTAAATCACCTTTCTTTCCTATTCTATACACTTCAGTTTGGAGTTCAGGAGATTTGTCCCTTGACCAGGACCACACCCCTAAAGCATTGAAGCAACTGCATGTGATTTGTTTAATTAAATAATTGCATTAATGAGAAATTTGACAGGTGTTCCTAATAATCCTTTAGGTGATTGTACAAGCTATTTAGGAATTCAGCACGCTCATTTCGTGATTTTTATGACGATTTCGATTAATCGCACAGCCCTAGTCACGATTCCTCAGTTAAATTTGAGTACTCTAGTACTTATAAATAAAATCCTTGAATGCATTTTGCCTGTGTTGATTAACCAGCAAAATACCAAATGTGGCAGCATTTCATAGACAAGAATCCAAGAAAAGCATTATTACACTGTTTTCTAAGACTGCACACAAAATATTAAAACCATTTAAATAATAAAGTGAATGCTATTGTGAATTCACAAAGGGCTGTGATTTCAATTAAATAAATATATGTGCTGCAGGTACACGTGCATCTCAGAGTGGCGCTGTTCACAGCAAATGCCGCCCTCCACACAAACAGTTAGCATTTACATGCACAGATCATCAGACTCCATCTTTGCATTTGCTGTGAATCTAATGAAATAACGTTCATCTGGGAACAACGTGCACCATTCTATTAGATTTATAAGGGAAATAAATTATAAACCTATGTCAGCACAAGGAGAATTACATAATTATCTTCTACAAATATTTTAACTGTTCATCATGATTTAAAAATAAAAGTTTAAACCCTTGCACTGATTTTGCATGCTTTGATGTTCAACAAATGACAAAAGTGGTCAAATATTACAGATTAAGTGGACATTTGAATTAAATGTTTAGTCCATATTAAACAAGTATTAGATCAAAAAAAAAAAAAAAAAACATGATGTAAAATGTAAAAACAATGTTCAGGCCGTTGGCACCCTCTGCAGGCATTTGACATAATACATAATGTTCATATGATTATAGTAATGATTATATTGTTTATGTTAAGTTAAACTGTTTATGTTAAGGTATGATTATATTGTTTTATTACATTATGTATTTTAACTGTTTTGTTCAATAAAACCATATTACTTGCTTTTGATATTTTATTTGAACCAATTATTATTGCCTCATTGCTATTTTATGTGTTTTAAGTCATTTTTAAAGTCTATTGTTCACTTAGGTATATTTTTATTACTACAAAAAATTATCTGATTACTCAATTAATCGTCAGAATATTCGATTTCCAAAATATTCGTTAATGACAGGCCTAATTGTAGGCTCATTTTGTAAATGAAATTTAAATTTTAGACAAGCACAAACTAGGAGCTAAATGCAAAAGGTCACATTTACAAAATTAGGCAATTATGTTAGTCCATCTATGCAAATATCTTTATGTATAGAGACAAAAGCATGAGGTTAATCACTGTCTGTCACGCCAGTTTATAGTGATCGTGTATATTTGCAATGACAGTGATGAATGGTATACCAAAAAAAAAAAGAATTAAAATAAAAAAAAAACAGGTTTTTCTGTTAAAAAAATACAAAACAACTTTAAGCAAATAGTGTTAATTCCTATCTAAATGGTTACTAATTTTAACTAATAGGCTAAACTTTATTTACGAAAAAAATAAAACACATTTCAATTTTAAAAGCCTTGGATGACATATGCAATAAATTGTATTTTGTCTCTCAAACAGTCAAAAAGCACCTGATGGAGTTTCAACATCACATCAAGCTTCTTCCAATTCATAAAGATGAGGATAAAGATGTGCCACCTTGGCCAGAGTCACCTTGAACCCGTGCATCTTCCGAGGTGGAGCCGTGCACAAAATTACAAAAAATGTTGTGCACGCCTCAAGGCAAAATGGAGTCTGGCGCACTCAATGTGCATGACCTTTCACAAGGTTGTAATTTTTGCCGGGTGCACTTTTGCGTTCACTCAGGCTTGTGCAGAGAGACCTTTGGAAGGGCAGTCAAATTATAAAAGGTGCACATGGAACAAGGCTTTAAATAGGGCTGTGCTCAGAATATCAATACAACAATATACTGTGACGCATTCCTTGCTGATACCAGGGGTTAAAGCAAAAAAAATATTTTGACTGAAAATTTTTCCTCAGCCAAACCCCATTCCGTAGCCATACATGTCACACACCCAGTTTGAGCAGTTTTTTTTCTTTTTTTAAAACTGTTAATTTCCTTTTTTCAACAAACTTAAGGACCACCTTCTGAATCAATAATAAAAATGTCGCAAAGTGATTTACAGAGGCAATTTCTTGTTACCTTTGTAATGACATTTTTCCCAATTTATTAATGTGCAGTTCTTTTTTCTGAGGATTTTTTCCAGCTGTAATGGCAGGATTATTTCCCATGGACCACACCCCATCCCCACCCAAGAATCCCGTGCACTCAGAATTGAATTTATTTTAACTAAAAAAAGGCAAGTAAAATTAAGTAACAATATATTAAAAAAGAACAAATAAATTAACAGCAATCAATAGCTTAAACAAAAACAATAAAAAGATACAAATTACAATTAACAGTACTTTATTTTTTTCAGTTAGCGTCTAACTATAATCTATTCAACTGTAAACAACACGGGTAGTCTTCACCGTATTATGAAAGACAGACAAGGAGGTTTATTTCTAGTTCTGCTGTCTTTTAAGACCCTCATGCACATGATTCTAATAATACTATATACCAATGGCTCTATGCTTACTTTTCTTTTTAGAGCACTTGTCCCTCCTAACTTAAAAAATTTCGGAGCACCTTCCTGCATTAATAATCAAAAAATTCTGATCAAAAATTATCACTTCCTAATATGAGGTGACATTTGACTCCTCAGAGAGATTACAGGGCTAGTTGTTCTTTTGTTAAATTTCAAAAATGTATGTTTATAAGCTTTTTAAAATTTCTATTTAAAACAATATAAGGAGAAGTAGAATATGACAAATAAGTTACCATTCATACTTATCATTAATTAGCATTTAATAAAAAATGTTATTTTGTACTACAGCGGTGGCACACAAACACAAAAGTGGCTTGTAGGTACATTTTTTCAGACCTTTAACGAGGCTCCGAGTGGCATGAGTGCAATTAAATTCATACATTTATATGGAGATTGATGTTTTAGAAAATAAATTTTTGATTACAGAAATATTAAATGACTTAACTGAAATTATATTCTAAAAATGAAACTAAATCCGCATGCAGGTGGCCATCAAGTAACTGCTTTTATCACACGAATCATTCATTCAATTGATTCATTCAAATGCTGATTCAGTCAGGAATGAAGCAACGTGACTGTCATTATGAATGGGCGTAATCATGAATCATGACTCACTAGATTCTCCAAAACACACGTTTTATGATGAATGAATGCACTCAGCTTTGTTTGCTTTTAGAGATGTTGAAGCAGCTGAGTCTTGTACTATATATTGAACTATTTATTCTTTGAAGAAATAGAGCACATTCCTAAAGAAATATAGTTTTATTGAACTGTTGTTTTAAATCCAATATCACATTCGCAAACTACTCTTAAAACTATTAAAAGCTGTAAACTCTCCTTATAAGCGCGAGCGAGAGAGTATCTCAAGACTTAAAAAGCAGCGTGCAAATGATACATTTCCGTCACCGATTATAAGCATACAACCTGCGGGATGGCCGGACAGAGGCCCTTCACTGCAAACCACCAAGACCCAGGGGGTTTTAGGTTAGGGGCCGGAGCTCTATGATATGGGTAGGTTTAGGGGCGGAGATGGGTAGGTTTAGGGATCAGTGTGTGTAGACTGGAATTGTTTAGGGTATATGAAAGGTGGGGAGAGTTATGATTGCTGGCTAACCATGATGTCCCCTGGATCTTATGCTCTGCAGATGAGGGACCATCTCCTCGTGTGCTCTGCCTAATAACAAGACTGTGAACGATGCGAGCATTGCCATTTTGGTCATCAGCCATTTTGAATTATGTTCTAAAATGATGTATTTTACGAACGCATTAGCGTATTTTTACAAAACTAATTACAAAAATCGTCAGTTCTAATACCCCTCATGTGCCACTCAAAAATTTTGGGGGAAGCGCCCACCTTGTGGTCAATTTATGATGAAAGGTTAGAAAAATGCTAATAACTTTTGCTTACATTAACATATTGTAAGCAGACTGATTTTGATAGATGTCCTTGGAGCATGATGAGAACAAGCTATACCCATTTTACCAATAATTAGGCTGAACTTTCCTGTCCACCATTTTTGATGCACTGTTGACATCCTAACTGTTTTTGCGAACTCCTCCTAGATCGTTCGTCCTGATTTTCACAAAATTTTGGCTTGGATCATCTACAGATCACAGGCTTGCAAAAAGTTATGGATTTCCTGTTGATACATGCAACGGTTTTATCGTTAAGCAACCTGAATGGAATTTGATGGAAAGATGCCAAACTGCAGCTGAGGGGCTGTTATCTCTGCAAAGGTTTGAAATATGGTACCCCAAAACTTGGATGTTGCCATTGTCACATCACACTGATTAATGGCACAGCAATTTGGGGTTAAAAAACCAGTGCCACTTATTGGCCAAGGTAATAAAACCATTCATTTAACCTTTAATTATGAAATTTGCCAAAACTGCGAATAACTGTGATTGCATTAGGCATGGTAATGAATAGAAAATCTGGCCACAAAATATTCCGTAGGTCATTCCGACAAAAGACATGTCAATTTTTTTTTTAGTAGGAAATCTGAACCCCTGTCCCGCATTTTGCATTTATGTTAAAAAATCATACTTTTTCTACATCCTCCTCAACTGTTGGTCTGATTTTCACCAAAATCGAGTCATACATTTTCATACAGCCAACTGTTAACAAATTTTAAGGGCTGGTGCCAACATAATTCTGAGGCTATATCTCTGCAAAGCTTTTGACATATTGGCACCAAACTTTGTATGTATCGTTGGCACCTCACACTGACCATGCCACGTCCATTGGTAACAGCGCCACCTATTGGTCAAGAGTAATAAATCATTCATTAACAAATTATAATTACATTTATAAAAATGCTAATAACTTTTTTACTGCATTGCCTATTGCAATGAAACGGTCTCAAATATTTCCTGGCTTATGCCCGACAACATGATACAAATATGCCAGAGTAAGCTGAACTTCCTGTCCGCCATTCTGATTTATGTTGAAAACCTACTTTTTCGAACTCCTCATAAACCGTTGGTTCGATTTTTACCAAAATCAAGTCAGATCATCTTCAGACCATGCTGACAAAAAGCTATGGATTTTGTGTTGATAGACAAATACATTTTTGCATACCACAGCAAGAATTTTAGGCATGATGCCAAAATGACACTTTTTAGCTGTATCCTGCAATGCTTTGGCATATTGACCCCAACTTTTGGGGTGTGTCACTGTTTAAAATCCACCAGAATACCCACAATCGGATGTGAAAAATTTGATAACCAAGCGCCACCTATTGGTTACACTTGTAAGCCCAAAAAATCTGCTCCCAGAGTTTTTATTTTATGATTTTTCATCCATTTCAATTACAATCATCCAAAATTGCTTTTTATTGCTCATTGTTTTCATTTGGTCTGATGCTCCATGCCATGCTTACTCCTCAACTTGCCGCTGGAGTGCTTGGCCCCGTAATTGCTGCTTGCAGCTATCTTTATTATTATTATTATTATTATTATTATTATTATTTTATTATTAAATTTTATTTACTTATTATGGGAGTTTAAGGGTATGGGGGTTTTTACTGTTTTCTATTGTAAAAAAAATAACTATCATAGTACAATAGAATTCAATTTACGTTCTAAAGTAATAATTATAATAAAAACAAGGATTGATAATTCGGAGGATTTAGAAAATCATATAAAACCTTTTACCAGTATTCGATCATTATTTTTTAAGGCACTCTACGTTTTTTTAATTAAAATACTGTATAATAATAATAAAGTAGATAGTTTTATTCAGACAAAAAGCCAAGACCCTCGCGCCGTGAAACTTTTTTTCAATCAAAAAAGTCAAGAACGAAAGAGAACGGGCATCATTGTTTTTTAATTGCGGGTGTAGAAATTATTTGCTGCATTTTTAAAAAACTAATAATATTTTTTTTAATTTTAAATGTAATTTGTCCCCTCACTTATTCGGGAGGGGTGTTCACATAGAGGCTTTTACGGGCCAGTGTAAATAAATCTAGATTTAAATCAAAGTGGCAGGATCTATTGTCTTGCATGGACCTGACATTTTTGTAACCATATGAGGCTGTGAACAATGGACATGAACACTCTCAGCAGTATACGTTTCATTCCCCAAACCCGAAGCCAAGGGTATCTCGTGCAGAAGTCCAAAACAGACTCATAAGTTTCCAACTGATGAAAAGTGCAGGAATCCTAATATGGACAAAAGCCCCTCCCTTCCCCTGGGAGGCAAACCATATCTCGGGCGGAGCGAATAAACACAAATGGTTTGAACTGATTAACTTTAAGAAATAAACACATGATTTCGACAATAGGGGTTTATGTGTTTTACATGTTTCTCCAGGAATAATAAATAAACTATATGATAAAGCATACTTCTTGACATATCCTTAGGGATAGAAACTATAAAATAGTTTTCCTTCCTATTTTGTTATAAAAATGGGGAAAAAAGGGGTTATTAGTAGCCTTTTTAAATCTCAAAATTTGTCAAATTTGGGAAAAAATTGAACAAAAATATTATAGCCCCTTGCTACAGCTAACATTACTTCCACAGGAACCACAAATAAAAAAAACAGTGTGCATGCTCTCTTCCAATCTTTTTTGAAAATAATAATAATAAATTTAAAATAAAAAAATACCGCCCCTGCTCCACTGAAACTCCATTTCTGGCAGCCGCAGATTTTATTGAGGTTTTGGTAAAGGCTAAATTAATAAAGTTTTCCCCGGGAAAGTGAGGGATCACCCGGGAAAAGATCCTAGGTGAAAGCATATAAAATCATTTTATTTAGGGTAAATTATATTCATGATTTTACTAAAAGTTAGATGGGCAGGCCTTCCAAAAAGGGATGAATTTTTCAAAAAAAAAAAATGCTTGCAAAGGGCACTTTGGGCACAAGGGGGAAAAGGGGGAGGTGCCAACGGGCACTCACCTTCCAGGTGGGTAAACTGTTATCGCAGGTAGCCCTTTGGGTTGAGACAGTTTTTTACGGTTAAAGCAAGGACTGAAAGCCATGTGCATCCCTTTTGTTCATAATTTAGTAGTCCCATTTAAAAGCTGAGAGGAAACATTGATATAAGTATGAACTTTTACAGTTGAACTTAATGAATACAAAAAAAATCAGTAATTGTTGAAAGATAGAAATCACTTCAAGCAATGATCTGACAATCGATTCATTCACATAATCTTTTTTTTTGTGGGGGGGTGAAAACACAGTAGCTGAAGATTCAGCATCTCCTGAAAATCACATTTAAAGATTACAGATTTATGACGTTGCACACTAGAATGAAGATGCTTAACGGCAGATCTGCGGTGTTCTCCAGTTCACACAACATCTGCCTCATTGCAGAGGCTTGAGCATACGCTGTCACAGCTGTGTTCCGAAACACCACAATCTCCACCTGTGTTACATGCACACGATTCCTTCACCCAGTTCCCATCATATGGGTGTTTGATCCACCTGTTGGAATAAGCTTTCCATCCTTAACAATATGTAGGATCTTGTATAACACAGTTACTAGGGAACTCCCATCTTTATTGACTCAAGTCTTGCAACTGTTCACCTTGTATGGCAGTCTTGAATGGACCCTTGATGCCTTGATAATGCTACATTGAAATTTTTGCCCAGGTCTTCGAATGGGAGGTCTCAGAGCATGGGTTACAGTCTGTTTTGCATCTGGGCAATTACTTAAAACTTTCCAGCTGTCCACAAAACTCCCTTATATTTGTAGTTGGCAAATTTCCCTGAGTGGTAAAATCATCTTTTGCATTTCCATTGAAATTTCCGCACAGACCACCGACTCTCCCTTGAAAAAGTAACAAAGCACAGATTTGCTCACAAATAATCAATTCAGGACTATTGTACAATAGCTTGA
>NC_056596.1:477480-508415 GCF_018340385.1 Cyprinus carpio
GATTCTTCAAAAGAATCGTTCGTAGGAGTCATTCTGAATCGTACTGGCACTGCTTCTTGTGCTGTTTGTTTATTGCATTATTTAGTGCTTCTTTCTCGTCACGTTGGTTTTGTGCTGCAGACTTGTAAAATCTGAATGAGTTTTGCCTGAGAATGATTCAGTGTGTGTGTGTGTGTCCGTCTGTCGTCAGCGCAGTGTGTGTGAAATGCTTAATGACTCAGCAGGTTTGGATCACAGTGGTTAACAGGCTCCCCTGCAGAATACAATTTTTCTACTAAAAGTACTATGATCTGTTTCTTTTTCTTTTTTCTTTTTTAATTTCTTTTTATTTTGGGGCTGATATACTTAACATAGGAATTTTTAATTTTTTTATTAGCTTGGGGTGCAATGTAAACACTTTTAGTGTATGAGTGTGATAGCTGGCCTCTCTCGTACCATTACTATTTGTCTGCAACTTTTGAGGAAAATATTTAGAGAGAGTTTTTTATCCCTCTTATCATCACATTATTATTATGTCAAGCATTTAAATACTGCTAAACTAGTTTAGATTTTTTTGTTTCAAATTGTATATTTTATAGTATTTTATTATACTAATATTATTAACATGTAATAATATTAAGCTATGATAAACTATATTAGAATGTGAATAATATAATATTTTAATATTTAAATCTTAGATAATTATCTTATAATTTATTTATATTTCAAATTTTCAAGAATATTTTATTGTTATAGTTTTTTATTAATATTAGTATAATACTGAAATATAATAAAATTATATTTGTATTGTGATATGTTTTGTTAGAATGGTTTGAATAATATAATATTTTAATATTTAATTTTTTCAGATTTACCTTGTATGGTTTATATTTTTATATTTTTGTTTTTATTTTAATGTTTTTATTGCTTTTATAACTATAAAACATTCAAATAAAAAACAAAAAATATTATAATAATGTTTTATTAATATTAGTATATTATTGAAATATTATATTTGCATTGAAATATATTTTATTTGATTTTTTTATAAATAATAGAATAAATTAATAATAAATAAATAATGCATTTTTATTTTAATATTTTCAGTGTGTGTGTGTGTGTGTGTGTGTGTGTGCAGATGTCTTTGTCTCTTTGTGTCATTTGTGTCTGTCGGACCTTGTGGTCTCTGGGGCCAGCAGATGTTTTTAATGCAGATGTCACTCTCTGAACCGAGGCCCAAACCGGGCCCACAGGGGCCATCCTATCTGTGGCTCCTGAGATATGCGCTTCTCTCTAGGTAGCCTGTGTCTAATGAGGCTTGGACTTGCTGAAGGTCTGCAGCTCCTCAGATGTTCCCCTGAGTCGAGTTTTTACGGCTGATGTGTGTGCAGGCGCTGGTGGATGTTGACATCTCTAGTCTGTGCATTATTTCTAGGTCTCTGCGTTTGTGTGTATTTGTAAAAACCCATCAGAACAGGTTACCATCAAACCACTGCAGTGCTGACGGGGTTAGAGCTCCTGTCCTGATGCTCGATGCCTTCACATGTCCTGTAAGAGATTCCAAAGCTCGTCGCTGAAGACGCCGACCATCATGAGTCACGGGATTCATGCTCCGCTTATTATTAGACCCGTCAGAACACCCTAGCAACTGCATAGCAACACAATAACCACTCAGAACACCCTAGCAACTGCATAGCAACACAATAACCACTCAGAACACCCTAGCAACTGCATAGCAACACACAACCACCAGAACACACATGGAAACGGATAAAAATACACATTGGAATAGAAATAGCTGAATCTAAAAACATGACCACAGTAAACGAATAGCTAGCAACTGCATAGCAACACAATAATTAATGATATGATTATTGTTAGTGCATAGCAACACAATAAACACTCAGAACACCCTAGCAACTGCATAGCAACACAATAACCACTCAGAACACCCTAGCAACTGCATAACAAACATCCACAACACTCTAGCAACTGCATAGCAACACAATAACCACTCAGAACACCCTAGCAACTGCATAACAACCATCCACAACACCCTAGCAACTGCATAGCAACACAATAACCACTCAGAACAACCTAGCAACTGCATAACAACCATCCACAACACCCTAGCAACTGCATAGCAACACAATAACCACTCAGAACACCCTAGCAACTGCATAGCAACACAATAAACACTCAGAACACCCTAGCAACTGCATAGCAACACAATAACCACTCAGAACACCCTAGCAACTGCATAACAACCATCCACAACACCCTAGCAACTGCATAGCAACACAATAACCACTCAGAACACCCTAGCAACTGCATAGCAACACAATAAACACTCAGAACACCCTAGCAACTGCATAACAACCATCCACAACACCCTAGCAAACTGCATAGCAACACACAAACACTCAGAACACCCTAGCAACTGCATAGCAACACAATAACCACTCAGAACAACCTAGCAACTGCATAACAAATCCATCCACAACACCCTAGCAACTGCATAGCAACACAATAACCACTCAGAACACCCTATCAACTGCATAGCAACACAATAACCACTCAGAACACCCTAGCAACTGCATAACAACCATCCACAACACCCTAGCAACTGCATAGCAACACAATAACCACTCAGAACACCCTAGCAACTGCATAGCAACACACAACCACTCAGAACACCCTAGCAACTGCATAGCAACCACCCACAACACCCTAGAAACTGCATAGCAACACAATAACCACTCAGAACACCATAGCAACTGCATAGCAACACAATAACCACTCAGAACACCCTAGCAACTGCATAGCAACCACCCACAACACCCTAGAAACTGCATAGTAACACAATAACCACTCAGAACACCCTAGCAACTGCATAGCAACCACCCACAACACCCTAGCAACTGCATAGCAACACAATAACCACTCAGAACACCCTAGCAACTGCATAACAGCCATCCACAACACCCTAGCAACTGCACAGCAACGCAATAATGCGTAAGCAGAACACCTAAGCAACTGCATAGCAACTACAGAGAACATTCCAGAAATTGCATAACAATGCAATAACACTCAGAACACCATAAAAACTGCATAGCAACCTCCAAGGACATCCTAGAAACTGCATAGTAACCACGCTAACAACAGCATAGCAATGCACTAAAACAGCTGGGAGCCCCTGAGCAATGTGTGTGTAGCTTTTATAGTGATGTTGACTCATATAATTTGTGTTTTCTTGTTGTTCAGATGGTGTGGAGAACATCAGACTTGACTGAACCTGAACACTGTAATCTTGTGTTAGATAAGACTCGTTCTCTCCTCTTCACGCTTCCCTCTCGCTTTCTACAGAACATCTGTTATCTGTATCACACCCACATCCAGTCTCTCTCTCTCTCAGTCCTCTGAACATGCTGTACTGAACAGAATCATTATTCCTGTGTTCTTTGGCAAGACTCGACTGGACTACACTCAGTGGCCTTTTTATTTCTGTCTGTCTCTTGCTTCGGTCTGAGTCTCATCAGCTGGACCAACAGAAAGCTGAAATCAATAGCACTTCATGTCTGAGCTCTTGTTCCCATGGTTTGATCTTTAAAAAAATCAGTTCGAAATATCTTTCCAGCAAATAGTAATTAATGACACTGCATTTGCAACTTCCAAAATATTATTATTAATATAAACTTTTTATATTCTTATTTTTAGATTTATTTTATAGCCTATAACCACTCAGAACACCCTAGCAACCACCCGAACACCCTAGCAACTGCATAGCAACCACCCAAACACCATAGCAACTGCCTAGCAAGCCTATAAACACTCAGAACACACTAGCAACTGCCTAGAAACCACCCAAACACCCTAGCAACTGCCTAGCAAGCCTTTAGCCACTCAGAACACCCTAGAAACTGCATAGCAACCATCTAAACACCCTAGCAACTGCATAGCAAGCCTTTAGCCACTCAGAACACCCTAGAAACTGCCTAGCAAGCCTTTAGTCACTCAGTAGCAAGCCAATAACCACTCAGTACACCCTAGCAACTGCTTAGCAACCACCTGAACACCATAGCAACTGCCTAGCAACCACCTGAACACCCTAGCAACTGTAGCAATTGCATAGCAATGAAAAGCAACCAACCTGAACACCCTAGCAACTGCCTAGCAAGCCAAAAACCACTCAGAACACCCTAGCAACTGCTTAGCAACCCAATGAACACCCTACCAACTGCCTAGCAACCACCTGAACACCCTAGCAACTGTAGCAATTGCATAACAATGAAAAACAACCAACCTGAACACCCTAGCAACTGCCTAGCAAGCCAATAACCACTCAGAACACCCTAGCAACTGCATAGCAACTACCTGAACACCCTAGCAACCATGCAAACACCCTTGCAACTGCCTAGAAACCCAGTAACCACTTAGAACACCCTAGCAACTGCATGGAATCTTGAGTGTGCAATTAAGTTTCATCTGCAGAGCAGCACAAATGAGCTCAGAATTTTAGATGATCTTACAGATTTTTATGTTTTTTTGTCATATTGATATGTTTTGTATGTTATTTCATTGTTTGACAAAATCTGAAGTGAACACAGAATCACACAGAGGTAGAAATAAAGCTAAGATCAGAAGTCAGTACAGTTTATTGATTTCATGTTGAATTTAACAAAACATTATGTAACTTTATTAAAAATCACTGGTAGTGTATGTTATAGAGAAGAGTTTTATCTTTTATAATGTTTCTATCACAATGTAATAACTTTCTTGTGGGTTACTACAGGATTAACCAGTGTAGCAAAATAACTGGTTAGTTAATTAGTTAGCATTCATAGTTGTCCCAGTGAGAGAATCATCTAAGGTTTTTTATATATATATATATATATATATTTTTGTTTTTTTTTTTTATTTTTATTTGTTTTATTTTAATACTTTATCATGTATATAAACATTTATTATTTTTGGATTTCATATATATTTTTATTTTATGACTTATTTTTTTCTTTTTAAATGTTATATATTTTTATGACTTATTTAAATATAATAACTTTCTTATCTTGTGGGATACTGGTGTTTCCAGTAGTAGTGAAAATAACTAGTTGGGTGCAAATCGCCATTCAATCTGTCTTCTCATTCTTTTAAGACACCTTCGCTACTCCACGTCAATCGAAAAGCGCTTTTATGGATAAAATCGAGTCTCCGCCCACCTGTCCTCTTTCATTAAATATCCTGTTTCTCTTGGAAATTCACATCACAGAAGTAAAAATGAGTTTTTACTTCTGTAATCAGATGTTTTCTTTTATGGGTAGATTGTGGGTTTGGATCATCATTAGTCTTGACTAGATTTTATAACGGTATTTTAATTATAAACAATAGGAAATCAATGATATATCCTCATTTAGCCTGATTAATCTACGTGGTTCGTGTGTGCAGCAGTTCCTCTTGTAAAACCAGAATAAGAAGTTTAAGGCTTCTCTGAGGCATTACAGAAGGAGAACTGAACATTTAAATGAAGCCATGAATTATTCCCTTCAGCCCAAACAAACCTTCAGACTTCTGCTATTGTCATTAGAAACTCAATGTGTTTTTAATATGATCACATCTAGTGTGCTGTCCTATGATGTAACATTATATATACATTTTCTAATTATTTTATGATCATATCTGCAGTTTTTAGGGACTCGTGATTGATTGAGGGACTATATAGAATATTTCTACTTTTTAATAGTTAATTTGTCTTGCAGCAGGACTATTGATGCTTGACTGATAAAAACCCCTGAAGCTGAATCCTGAATCGCTGAACACTGACTGATTGAACGATTACGCTCTACTTCTCACCCAGAACAAACACGTAATACAGAAATAATGGAGTGATTTCACATTATTTATTATTATTACGCAGAGAAACGGTTCTCTTTAGACATGTCTTGAGCAGTGATTATGTAGCTGACATGAAACAAATGGGTCCTGATGGGATCGGATGACAGAAGCTGTCAGTCGTGATGGTTTGGCAAACTGTATATTTTGTGGTTTAGTTTCGTAAACCTGGCCTAAAGGGATTTTAATTTTAATTTTATTTATTTTATTTTATTTTATTTTTTTCTTCCTAGCTTTCAACACTTAATTAATTAATTAATTAATTAATTTATTTATTTATTTATTTATTTATTTATTTATTTATTTATTTATTTATTTATTTATTTATTTAGAATTTTTATTTATTTATTTATTTATTTATTTATTTATTTATTTATTTATTTATTTAAATTTAAATTTAAATTTATTATTTTATTCCAACATGGCCATGCAGACTATTGGTATGTGAAAGTTTCTCATATTGCATAAGTCAATTTAGTTGCAAATACAGTTTGATGTTGAAAGCATCTTGTTTTTGTTTTGTTTTGTTTTATGCAGAATTGTCTGAACTTTGTGTGAGTGTTTGTGCAGTTAATGTCAGTTTTAGCCCAAGGCATTTTAATGCAAAGCCTTTGTGTGTGTGTTTGCATATTAGGCAGGTGTGTGTGTGTGCGTGTGTGTGTAATTGACCTTGTGAAATATTGACCTTTGTATCTCGAGTGTCTGTATCTAGCGTTTAGCGCTGCGTTATGTTTTTTTTACACGTGTCTTACGCTGATCTGAGACCTGTTTTGTGATGGTTGTCTGATCCTGGATCTTTATATAGGTCGACTCTTGCCTGCAGCTGGTTGAACTATGAGGTATTTTAAAGCGATGCTGATCCTCTGCGTTTGTGTTCGCAGGCGTGGGCTGGGAGCTTATTTACAGTATCTTCAGTACTGCACTATTATTGTTTAATTAGTCAGCTGAGTAGGAATTGCCCGGGTGCAGTATTGCACTATTATTGTTTAATTAGGCAGCTGAGTACTATAGCGTTGCCTAAAAATTATTTTTTATGTATACTAAATAATTGTAAATATTATTAAAGTGTTTTTACATATTTAAAAAAAAAAAAAAAAAAAATTTATTTTAATATTTTATTTTGAATTCATAAAATAGTTATATTTAAAATATTATTTAAATATTTTTAAACAACGTAATTTCATGGGATCACAGAGGGAAAAATGAAAAGTGATATTTTAAATATTTTTAATTTATGTGTGTATTTTGAATAATTTTAAATAGCATTTACATATTGTAAAGTTATTTTTAAATTTACTTTTTGAAAATATGGGTGATATTTATTTTATTGGACATTTTGAATAATTGTAAATATTATTTAAATATTTTATTTGAGTTTATTTGGATTTTTTAATATATTATATTTATAATAATTTAAATATTACTTAAATGTTTTTTAAGTTTTTAAATATATTTTTAAATATGTATTTATAAATGTTATAAATATTTATAAATAATATAATTATTATTTAAATATTTGTTAAATTATTTAATTGGAATTAATTTAAATGTACATGAATTTGTTAAGTGAGCGTTTGTGTTGGTGTGATGGAAAGTGTGTGGCTAATAAAGTGCCTCGAGAGACGAGAGATGTGGTGACCCTTTAGTCTGAAGCGGTGACAGAGTAATTGACCTTTCAGCATCCGTCCTCTCTAAACCAGTGGGAGCAGATCCTCCCTGTCCAGCAGCGAGGGTGTGAACTTGTGCTTTTCTTGTTGGTTAACAGGAAGTGACCGGGTGTAAACGGCCCCGGGGTCCCTGCTGTTTGACAGAAACCATGGAGAACCTCCATTATGAGCAAATGCAGAGGGAATAAAGTGTCAAACCACATGGGAGACGAAACAGAGAATCATTCGAGCACATTACAGGGCTCTGTGACTGAAAACTACTGCCTGCGACTATGCAACTGACCTGATCATCATGTTTGTGTTTCAAAGGTTTCTACTTATAATGTGTTTATAAAAAATAGCAGACTGTATGATGCATAGCTGTTTTCATGCACCATGCTATGGTGTTCTAAAGTACTTCAGTGTAAACCATGTTGTACAATTGTCCAAAAATGACACGGTAAAGTGTGTTTTTTCTTTGGCTGCTGTTACAGTCGAGCTTTGAATCGCAGGCCGGATCGAGTCGGGTTCAGTGCTGTGTTATCGGGGTGGTCTGAACACACCTCCAGATCTCAGCGGAGAGTCCAGCCCTGTTTATGTTCACTTCATCATGTTCACACGTTTCTTGTCATTTAGCAATCCTCAAGCCTCCTGTCTCACACATTTAGCCCTCGACTTCACGTGGTGCAGGCTGTGTTTATTTAAAACTTCACCTCCTCGGCCGTCAGCAGTCCTGTGTGTGGCTTATAGACTTATAGCTTCCAAATGGGACGATTCATCTTATTTTATTTGTTACTTCTTCTAATTGTTGTTCACCTAATATAATTTATATAAAATTGTGATATTAATTAAATATATTTAAATTGATCTAGTAAATGTTTAAAGTAATATGCATGTTGATATTTACATAATATTTTTTTAAAACTAAGTCATATTGAAGTTTATATTTTTTACTTTTATCTAAAAATCATCAGAAACTCTCCACATGGTTCCATGTATAAACTCTACAGACTCTGAGCACATGAAGGAACCCTGTGGAGAAAATGAAGCGAAGGCCCGTGAGCGTGATGTGTTTCTGCATGAGCTGCTGTGAAAGCAGCGGCAGGGACTCGTGGTTCCACATCATAAAGTTTTAATTGAAATGGGTCTCACTGGGTCAGTCTGAGTCTGGAGAAGGATTTACTCTTCTGAACGTATCTGAGAGTTTCAGGCATTTGCTGCTTTAAGCCGTGACACTGCAGACACAAAACATTGTTTTTTTTTATGCACTGGGCAGTTTTGAGATGTTAAGCTTTTTGGCTTTTCTGTGTTTTTTTTCAGACTAGTGTAGAGAAAACATCCAAAATACACTTTTAAGCGTTTCTTTTATTGCACTTTTTTTTTGATTTTTTGTGTGTGTATTTTTATTTTAGTGTGCATATCTTTAAAGCCCTTTTTCTCAAAATGAGTTTGTTTCTCCACTTCAGCAGCACTTAAATACACCAAAACTTAGAGTTTTATTCCTGTCTATATTCTAAATGTTTTTACTGAAGGGTTTGTTCATATATCAATTGCTTGTTTTTTTTATTTTTTTTTTTTTTTTTGTTTTTTTTATGTTTCATTTAGTTTTTTCAGTTACAATGCATATTTTTAAAGGCCTTTTTCTCAAAATTACTTTGCACTTAAATACACCAAAACTTAGAGTTTTATTGCTATCTATATTCTGAAGGTTTTTACAGAAGGGTTTGTTCATATATCATTAACACTGATTTTTATTTTATTACACTTTATCTATTTGCGCCTATAGATTTCAATTACAATACATATTTTTAAAGGCCTTTTTCTCAAAATTACTTTGTTTCTTCACTTCAGCAGCACTTACAGACACCAAAACTTAGAGTTTTATTGCTATCTATATTCTGAAGGTTTATACTGAGGGGTTTGTGAATATATCATTTGCTTGTTTATTTTTCCACTTTATTTATGTGTGGCTGTAGATTTCAGTTACAATGCATATTTTTAAAGGCCTTTTTCTCAAAATTAATTAGTTTCTCCATTTCAGCAGCACTTACACACACCAAAACTTAGAGTTTTATTGCTATCTATATTCTGAAGGTTTTTACTGAGGGGTTTTTTCATATTTCGTTCACCTATACAACATTTTATTCCTAAAACAATCATGAAAATGTTTTTTTGTTTTCTGTCAGTTCTTATTAATGGAGTGATAAAAAGAGACATTTAAAATCCCTCTGTAAAAACCTTTAACTCTAACATGTCAACAAAATCAAACACATATTTAGAACCTGGATTTACCCAATGTTTAGATTGTTGTTCCGGAAATATTTGCGTATTACTGCATATTTAATTAGATAATGCCTCATTTACGTATTTAAACAACATTTCAGAAAAAATGTTTGGATTTCCTCATTTTTTATTTAGATTTTTTTTACCCTGTTCACCTGGGCTGTCTTTCCTAAAGGAATCGTCCATCAGACTCAGAGAGATGTGTGACTAAAAGTGTCTGCTAGTCTGTCGTCACGTTCTGGTCTGAATTTATGAGGCATAAACCATCTCTACATGATCTATATGCTTCCAGATGTTGATCTGAAATACACGTACGTGTTGTTTTTCTCCACTATAGTTATGTTTTTGTCTCTTAATGTTTGTGTTTTTTTGTTTTTCCTTTTCAGGCTTTTGGAAATGCCAAAACAGCCCATAATAATAATTCCAGCCGCTTTGGCAAGTTTATTCAAGTCAACTATCAGGAGAGCGGGACTGTGAGAGGGTGAGACGCTCTTTTTCTGCTCAGAAACCTCGTTGACTGTCCTGTTTGTTGTCTACATAAGGCCTTTAAAGTGTTCTACATATAACCAGCAACCCAAAGAGTGCAACACATGTGGAATAAGAGATTCATGCACCGCACACACATATTGGCTGATATAGTCAATTTTATTTAGATTAAATTACTTTTATTGATACTTTTAAGTAGTGAATGAATTTAATACTAAATATTATCATCTTATAAGACGATGCCTACCTTATGGGACAGCCTTGGACATAAAATCGGAATAGCAATGTGGCTTAGTGCTATTGAGAAATCATAAAAGCTGATTTATATAAATAAATATGTTCAGTCTTGTGGTTTAGTGGTATTGGGAATTTGTATTAGTTGTTTTGTGTAATTATATATGTTCGTTTTTTATTAGTGTTTTGTTTTTTTACTGTTGTACTATATATATATATATATTTCCATTGATTATTGATTTCAGAGCTTATGTGGAGAAGTATCTTCTGGAAAAATCCCGACTAGTTTATCAGGAGCACAGTGAGAGGTACGTCACATGATATCATTTATTTCTACCTAAAATTATTTGTTTGTTGTTATTATTTAGAGCACTGGTCAGTGTTTATTTGATTTATACTGTATAATATTCTCTCTCTCATAGAAACTATCATGTGTTTTACTACCTGCTGGCCGGAGCGAGTGAAGAAGAAAGAAAAGCGTTTCATCTCCTCAAACCAGAGGAGTATCATTACCTGAACCAGGTACAGCTGCTCAAACCGGACATAAACCAGATTTGAGAGTGCGGTTATTGTAGATGCGTCTGTCTGCGTTCGTTCCGAATGAAAAGCACAACATGCAGAAAAACATCCTCTAAGCTCATTTTCTGAAAGACATGCCCTGTAATCCCCGGCAACACAAAGAGCTGGATGATGTTGAGGCTGTTATTTTCTTTTTGTGATGGACTGTAATCCCCGGCATGTAATAGAGGTGGATGATGTTGGCTGGATGATGTTGAGGCTGTTGCCGGGTGCCGCTGTTACCACGGTGACAGTAGTCAGCATATTTGGAGGCGCACATGAATAATAGTGAACACATACATACACATACATCTGATGAAATATATAATATAACATGATTAAAATAATATACATTAAGTACTTTTTATTGACTCTAATTGCACTGAACTGAATGAATCCTGATTAAATTCAGTTTAGTAAAGAAAGGAAATGTAATGTTGTCTCTTTGCGAGTGAGTTTTTACACCCCTGTGTGTGTCTAACACTCGTGTGTGTGTGTGTGTGTGTGTGTGTCTAACACTCGTGTGTGTGTGTGTGTGTGTGTGTGTGTCTTTATAGCTCATGTGTGTGTGTGTGTCAGATGTCTGTGGTGTGTGTGTGTGTGTGTGTGTGTGTGTGTGTGTGTGTGTGTGTGTGTGTCTTATAGTCGTGTGTGTGTGTATGTGTGTGTGTGTGTGTGTGGCCATGTCATATAGTCATGTGTGTGTGTGTATTGTCATCATACACTCGTGTGTGTGTGTGTGTGTGTATGTGTATGTGTATGTCTGCCGTGTGTGTGTGTGTGTGTGTATCTTATAGTCATGTGTGTGTGTGTGTGTGTGTGTATGTGTGTCATATAGTGGTGTGTGTGTGTGTGTGTGTGTGTGTGTGTATATCTTGCAGGCGTAATGTGTCTAACCTCGATGTGTGTGTGTATGTGTGTCTTAGTCATGTGTGTGTGTGTGTGTGTGTGTGTGTGTAATGTTGTCTCTTTGCGAGTGAGTTTTTACACCCTAATTGTGTGTTCTTTATAGTCATGTGTGTGTGTGTGTAGTATAGTCGTGTGTGTGTGTGTGTGTGTGTATGTGTATCTGCTCGTGTGTGTGTGTGTGTGTGTGTGTGTGTGTGTGTCTTATGTGCGATGTGTGTGTATATGCCTCGTGTGTAATGTCATCTTATAGTCGTGTGTGTGTGTGTGTGTGTGTCATATAGTCGTGTGTGTGTGTGTGTGTGTGAGTGTGTGTGTGTCCAGCCTCGTGTGTGTGTGTGTGTGTGTGTGTGTCTTATACTCGTGTGTGTGTGTGTGTGTGTGTGTGTGTGTATCTTATAGTCGTGTGTGTGTGTCCATGTGTGTGTGTGTGTCTAACCTTTCGTGTGTGTGTGTGTGTCTAACCTCGTGTGTGTGTGTGTGTGTGTCTTAGTCATGTGTGTGTGAGTGTGTGTGTGTGTGTGTGTGTCTAACACTTGTGTGTGTGTGTGTGTGTGTGTCTTATAGTCGTGTGTGTGTGTGTGTGTGTGTGTGTGTGTGTGTGTTATATGTGTGTGTGTGTCTTATATAGTCCTGTGTGTGAGTGTGTCTTGGCGATGTCGTGTGTGTGTGTGTGTGTGTGTGCATGTGTGTGTGTGATGCTACAGTGTGTGTGTGTCTGCCTCGTGTGTGTGTGTGTGTGTGTCTTAGTCATGTGTGTGTGTGTGTGTGTATGTGTGTGTAACACTTGTGTGTGTCATGTGTGTGTGTGTGTGTGTGTCGTATAGTCGTGTATGTGTGTGTGTGTGTGTGTGTGTGTGTCTAACTTGCTTGTGTGTGTGTGTGTGTCTTATACTCTGTGTGTGTGTGTGTGTGGCGATGAGGCCAGATGGTGTATGTCTGTAGCTCTTAACCGTGTGTGTCTGCCTTCCAGATAACAAAAGAAAGTCCACAGACTGTGCACTGTGTGTGGAAATTAACCTTGTGTGTGTGTGTGTGTCTGAGACCGATGTCGTGTGTGTGTGTGTGCTAGGCCTAGTGTGTGTGTGTATCTGTGTGTGTGTGTGTGTGTGTGTAAGTGTGTTCCGTGTGTGAAGCTTCTCCCCGTTGTGCTCTTCTCCCGTTCGCTTTCTTCTTGTCCCTTCTGCTGCATTATTTGTGTCTGTGTGAGTAAACGACCAAATCTAATTAGCAGCGTTTAATGAGGTGCTTGATGGGAGAGGGACACTTTGACTCGATTTGAGACGTCTTAATAGACTTATGGATCTTGTAGACACTAGACAGTCAGTCAGTCACGCAGACTGCTCTGATAGGAAGGGTCTAATCTTCCTAAAAATACTTAAAAGTATTATTCCTTAAGTATTACTCAGAAAACTGTAGAGTAGACTGTATTACCAGTTACTCACAAGTGTTTATTATTGCCAGAGCCACAAAGTAGCCAATATCTGTCCATGTTTCTCTCCACATCTCGACTCGTGCACAGAAAGCGATCGGGGTAGGGTGTTGTTTTTGTTTAGAGCTGGAGATTGTGAATGTAGTTGACGTGATAGGTAGAGATGGCGATCGAGATTAAGATTAGAAACATTCATGTTTTCATAACCACTGGCCAAAAAAACGAAACTAAAATTAAATAATCTTTGAGAGCAAGGGGACCCCCTGGTGTTTTTCGGGGGCCTTAAGCAGCCTGCATACTTTTGCGTATAGGGAGGATGGGCTCTGATTGCTACTAATGTTTATTTCACTCCACTGTAAGCTGTCGCGTAGATCAAATTTGAGATTTATTTATTTATTTTTTCCCTTAGTGTTTCATATATTTATTTATTTGAATTTATGCTCATCTGCACAGACCAGGATTTTAAAAGAAACCTTTTTGCATTTTATTTTATTTTATTTTATTTTATTTTATTTTATTTTATTTTTATAAATTATTTTATTTTTTTTTTTTTTTTTTTTTTTTTTTTTTTTTTTTTTTTTTTTTGCTTTTTTTTCAGATATATATATTTTATTTTATTTTATTTTATTTTATTATTTTATTTTATTTATTTTTTTTTGTTTTTTTAAATTTATTTTATTTTATATTATTCTATTTCTAAATTTCATTTAATTTTGTTTGTTTTATTTTATTACATTGAATTTAGTTTTCATTTTATTTATTTTTATTTCATATTGAAATATTCATTTTTAATGCTTCAAATGTTTATTTGATTTTATTTTTGCCTCTAGAATCCAGAGAAATCTTATTGATTCTAGTTTGCGTTTGTTTAGTTCTTGTCTCAGCACAGTTTTAATGGTTTTATACATCATCAGTGTCATCCAGAGACCGTTGTGCTGCTCTTTTGTTCTGAGAGCTGCTCTTGAAATCAGTTTAATGATCGGCTGTTTGAGAACCTGGTTTTACTGTCACCGACTGATTCTGAGATGTCTGTGGGTCGTAAATCCCGAACACTCGTTACAGTGATCCGAACACTAACATCAGGCTGTTGTTAGGGTCAACAGGAAGTCGTGTGTCTCTCGCCGCCTCACTTCCTCTGTTTCTGTCTGTCCTAGGCCTACACTGTATTAAACTGCTTACCTACCCGCATTATTTTACTATTACTGAGATACTGTCATAGTTTTTATTTGTATATTAAATTTTTATTAAGTTAAGTTAATAAGTTTTATTTATTTTTTATATTTTATATTTATAATTTTATCTAAAGTTTTAGTAATTTAATTTTTTTTAATTACTTTAGAAGTTTTTTGTGTGTTTATTTTTTAATGTTTATATAGTTTTTATAAATTTGTATTTCAATTAAAATTAAGCTAAATGAAAATGAGAAATGTTGCCTTGGCAACTAGCTCAAGTTGTCTTTTTTTTAATAATAAGAATTCATAAGCAGTGAAATGAATAATTATTGAACATTAATTAAAATTATTTTAATATGTTTTAGATAATTTTATTTTTTTATACATTTTATTTTAAGTTAACATTTAGTTATTTCAAGTAGCGAATTATTTGTATTTATTTTTTATATTTATGGTTTTAGTTTTATTTAAATCTAATAACCCTGTTACCTGCACTTTATTAAAGTGATAATTCATCCATAAAAAATAAAATATTTTTTTTTCCATATGATATATTATAATAATTATTAAATGCTAATATAATTTTAAAAGTAATCATAAACTATATAATTAATTTTGATATATTTTAATATAATTTTAAAATATTTTTTTTATATTTTATTTCAGATAACGCTTATTTTATTGCACTTTATTACAGGGATACTTCATGCAAAAACAAATCTTCTGTCGAGCATGAATAAAGGTTAAATGTGGGTCTGTTTTGTGTCTTTGTTAACGCTCAGTGTGTTGTGATTGGCTCAGGACTGCTTCACGGTGGAAGGTGAAGATCTGAAGCATGACTTCGAGCGCCTGCAGCTGGCCATGGAGATGGTGGGCTTCCTGCCGGCCACCAGAAAACAGTGAGTTACAGCCTGAAAAACCCCAGACAGCTCACCTTAAAACGCTCTCTGCCTGTCAGTCATTTCCTGCGTTAGGGTTTGCCGACATCTGATTGGCTGACGTGCTATTAAGGGGCGGGGTTTGGATGATGTTTGGGTTTTGCCGACATCTGATTGGCTGACGTGCCATTAAGGGGCGGGGTTTGGATGATGTTTGGGTTTTGCCGACATCTGATTCGCTGACGTGCCATTAAGGGGCGGGGTTTGGATGATGTTTGGGTTTTGCCGACATCTGATTCGCTGACGTGCCATTAAGGGGCGGGGTTTGGATGATGTTTGGGTTTTGCCGACATCTGATTGGCTGACATGCCATTAAGGGGCGGGGTTTGGATGATGTTCGGGTTTTGCCGACATCTGATTGGCTGACGTGACATTAAGGGGCGGGGTTTGGATGATGTTCTCTGTTGTCAGTTTTCTGCGTGCTTTATTGAGAGATTTGACTCAGGTTTTGTTCTCCGCAGAATCTTTTCTTTACTGTCTGCGATCCTTCTGCTGGGGAATATCCGTTACAAGAAGAAGACGTGTATTTTTTCTTTGGTGTGATATCTGGAACCCTGAGGTGCTTCCTGTCGTCTCTGAACTGCTGAGGTGATGAGGCGCCTCCACAAAACATCTGCAGCCCTCTCAACTACTTTTCTCCCCTCTGGAGTCACATGCAGTGATCACAAGTTTATTACGTAATTTTGTTTTGTTTATTATTTTATTTTATTTCTTAATTTAATTTTGTTTCATTTTCATTTTGTTTTATTTTGTGTTATTTTATCTTATTAATTTTTAGCATTTGACATTTTTATTTTATTTAGTTTTATTTTTTTAATGAATTTTTTGCATTTTACATTTTTATTTTGTTTCATTTTATTTTGCTGTATGTGATTAATGATTGGGTGATTTCGTTTTTGTCTTGAGGTTCGCGGTCACTGAGGACTGAATCATTATTTGATGATGGAGATGAGTGTCATTATGACTCTTTGATGGTTTCCACCTGCTTCTATAAAGCATTTAGTTGAGCTTCACTGAACTATTTCAGTATCATTTTTATTATTATACAGAAATTATTCATATTTGAATTGTAATACTATATTTTAGTATCATTTTAGTATTATTATAGAATTTATTCATATTTTGAATTAAAAATAATACTATTTTAGTATCATTTATATATTATTATAGAATTTAATCATATTTTGAATTAAAAATAATACTATTTTAGTATCATTTATATATTATTATAGAATTTAATCATATTTTGAATTAAAAATAATACTATATCATTTTATATATTATTATAGAATTTATTCATATTTTTGAATTAAAAAATATTATTTTAGTATCATTTATATATTTATTATAAGTTTTAATCATAGTTTTGAATTCAAAAATAATACTATTTTCATTTATATATTATTATAGAATTTATGCATATTTTGGATTAGCAAAATAATACTATTTAGTATTAGTATCATTTATATATTATTATAGAATTGATTCAAATTTTGAAAAAAAAATTCATCTTAATTTTAGTTAAAGCTTTTTTTTAATTGTATGTTCTTTTTCATTTACCTTAATAGTAATTTTGTTGTTTTTTGTTACATTTTGTGTTTTTAAAATATATTTTTGTAGTTTTTTTAATTTAATTTTTAATTTAATTTTTATTTTACAACTTTATTATTTGTCACAGAAATTGACACAATTTCTATTTTTGCATTTTCCTTTTTTATTTTTATTTCTTAAAGTATTAATTTTGATGTGTTTTGTCATTTTTAGTAATTTTTTAGTTTTTTAAATATTTCTATAGTTTTTTTTTTATAAGTTTTTATTTGATCAGTTGTATCACTTTATCAGTTTCTTGTTTCATTTATGTTTTTTTAATAAGTTTTCTCATCTAATATTTTATTTTATTTTATTTTATTTTATTTTATTTTATTTTATTTTATTTTATTTCGAAACTCAATTTGACAGTCACAGCACTGTTAATACTGCTGATGATTTTGGTTTGTTGAGGGTGTTCATTAGTTTGATTTGTTTTGTTATTGTTTTTCTTTTAATTTTATGATGTTTGAGTGATTTCTGCTAAAATTGGTGCTAAGAGTTTTGCAGTTTTAGTCTACCGTCTCTCATGGTTCATGTGCAGGTGAAGGAGGAGATGCTTTTCGAGGCTCTGACCACACGAAAGACGGTGACGGTGGGCGAGAGACTGATTGTGCCGTACAAACTATCCGAGGTGAGAGTTATTTCATCATACGCTCAGTCAGATCTTCTGCAGGGTGTTTCATGAGCCTGATGTGGTCTTGTGTGGTGGTTTTGTGAGGTTTGTGAGGAGTGTGGGGTTTCTTAGAGTGAGCTGTTTTCTCTTGAATGCTCCTCCATCTCCTCCGTGTCATCATCTCCTTCCACCCACACAACAAACTCATTCTACAGCGTCCAGACCCAGCTGAGGTCTTCTTCAAACCTTCACATTTGTGTGTTTACCATGCGCTCGTGTATAAAGCATCTTACAGAGCAACTGAACCAGACGTGATGGAAGCATCAGATAACATCTCAGAACATTACACTGAAGATCTGAGGAGAGTTGAACACACATTTATTTGTTTCTTGCTTTATTTTAATTAATTAATTAATTAATTTCCATTTTAATCTTTTGTTTTTAAATGTGTTTATTTATTTATATGCATTTTATTTATATTAATTATTTATTTTACTATTCATTTTAGATGCTCTACCAATAGAGATACAGGAAACAAAATAAAAAATACACAAAACATTTCAGAATATTATACAACTGAAAAAAGTGTAAAATGTGTTTATTGTTTATTTCTTTATTTTAATTTTTGTTTTCGAACCATGTTCATAAATAGACACTATTTTGAAATATACCACTGAGAAGTGTTTACGATTTGATTATTTATTTGTATTTTATTTGTTTATTTATTTTTCGATTTGGATAGTGGCATGTTGTACCAATAGAGATTCAGGAAATAAGAAATAAAAAAAAATAGACAAAACATTATAGAATATTATACAACTGAGAAGAGGTGTACAGTTATGTATTTTTATTTTGTTTCTTTAATTATTTATTTGTATTTTTTTTTTTTTTTTTTTTTTACTTTATTATAATAAAGACACACAAACTCAGTGGTTTATCCAGAAACCCCAGCGGTTCAAAAACACACACAAATCATTTAGTTTTAATTTATTTTTATTTTGGTTTAAGTGTTTTTTTTTATTTCTGTATAGATTTTATATATATTTTTTATTTTGCAACTTTATTAGTTTTTTAGTAATTTTTTATTTATTTATAATTGATTTAATACATTTGATTAGTATTTATTCATTTTACTTGAATTTTATTTTTTTCATTTTTATCTGATTTGATTTATTTTTCCAGACACAACACAGATGCAGTTTTTTCTGTGATCTTAACGATGAGCGATACTTATATTTTCCTGTATGTGATCAAAACTCTCAACCTTTAAATGTTAAAGTGTGGTGAAGAATGAATCACGCAGAGGGTGTTTTATATAATGTTTCGTCCCTCCTCCAGAGTTTGGCTAAAAATAAAAGTTGAATCAATAATGCAGGAGCTTCTTCTGCAGAACTGAACATGAGCTTGTGTTTTATTATGAATCTAGTCTGCGTTCAAATCCATCAGCTTTTGTGCTGAATGTCCTCGAGTCTCTCAGCTTCTTAATTCTTGAGTAATTAACATGAGCTTGTGTTTTATTATGAATCTGGTGCACGTTTCCAGGGTGTTCATCTGGAGATGTTTTTATGTTTTGGTGGCTCGTCTGGGGAGTCACAGTAAGTGCTGTTCTGTTGCCATGAGGATTCTGTGTGCCGCTTGAGCTTTAAATCTGCTGAGGACTCAACCACACTAAAACCTAAAAACCACACTAAAACACACAGAAGACTGCGGAGGAATATTTGGAATAAATAACACTTGAAAAAATAATTACTGGAGAATGGATGTGAAGTAATTGTATTTTTAAAGTATTTTTATTTAGGTGGGATTAATGGTGATTAATTACAGAAAACAGACACAGGTTTTTCATCAGTCCTGTGATGGCGTGTGACGCAGGAACTGACGGACATTTGATTGTGTGAGACCACAGTTTCCCCTGAACCAGCCTGAGACACACACTTCTCCTGCAGAAACACGATCTCACTGTGATATCAGAGTTTCTCTCAGTGCTTGAAGCAGCAAACACGACTTCTGCTTTGTGCTTGTTTTATCTTTACTTCTCGCTGAACGCTGGGTCTGTAGATGCTGGTGATTACAGGAAAACATCACCCGTTTCCTCACAAAATGCAAAATGTATTTCCTTATTTAGGCTGTGAGTGAGAATGTGTGTGTGTGTTTGTATGATGAGGATCTGAGACTGTAAACACACACACACACACACGCACATGCACGCACACACGCGTGTGATGGCAGTGATTGACAGGTGTGTGTCTGCACAGGCGGGGACGGGGGTGGGACTGGATTGGATGGTCTATGTATGCATATATGTATGTGTGCTCTGTTAGGCTGGTTATGTCTGTGTTTGGTGCTCTGTTCGACTGGAATAGTCTTGGGGGATTAACGAGAAGGTACATACAAACACGCACACACACACACTACAAAGACCTGGAGGATTCAGACAAGGTACAAACACACACACAACTCACCACCCACACTCAAACACACACACACTCACACACTCACATCACTCACATCACTCGGACTCACTCACTCTCTCACACACACCACACCACCACCACTCACCCACCGCACCTCTCCACACTCACTCCACCCCAAAAACCTTCCCACACCCCCCCCTCCTCACAGCCCTTCCACCACTCACACCACTCACTCTCCCACACACACCCACACACACACACACACACCACCACTCACGATCACTCACACCAGCTCACACTCCAACACTCACCCCACGTCCCCCCCGAATTCCCACCTTCACACTATCCCACCCACGACACCATCACACCCACTACCCACTCCACACCACACACACCACCCACACACACCACCACTCCCACTCCGCCCCCTCAACTACCACCCAAACCTTCCCCCACTCCAACACTCACTCACCACATCCCACACACACAAACACACACACACCACAAACACACACACCCCCCACTCACACACTCACTCCCAGTCCACCATACACCCATCCACCACGCCACCTTTCCCCCCCGTCCACACACTCCATCGACACACACCACACACCCCACGCACTCCCACCCACACACCACACAGCACTCACTCACTCACTCACTCATCACCACACAACACACACACTCACACACACACACACACACGCACACACACACACAGGCACACACACACTCACACACACTCTCACACACACTCCACACACACAACACATCCCCACACTCACTCACTCACTCACACACACCCACTCACACACACACACACTCACTCACTCCCACACACCCTCACACACTCACACACACCACAACACACCTCACACTACACACTATTTCACATCACTCCACACACCACACACACACACACACCACCACCACACACCACACCAGCACTCAGTCACACCACACTCACACACGCGTCAGCTGCTCACAGTTCTTCAGATGTAGTGTTATGCGGTTTGTATGGTGTGTGTTTTTTTGTTCACACAACAATAATCGTAGTGATACACAAGTTTCTCGCATTACTGGCGTTGTTTGTCTACTCATCGATGTCTCTCAGCTCTGACTGAGCGTCATGGTGCAGTGAAATCACGCGTGTCACGCATCAGTGTTAGTTTCACATTGTGATGAGAGATGTGTGTGTGTGTGTGCGTGTGTGTTTCAGATCCTGTCCATCGGCGTGCTGGACATCTTCGGCTTCGAGGACTACGAGAACAACAGCTTCGAGCAGTTCTGCATCAACTTCGCCAACGAGACGCTGCAGCATTACTTCAACCAGCACGTCTTCAAGCTGGAGCAGGTGACACAGCACCACCTCGAGTGATCATCCTCGAGAGCTTCTTCTGTGCTCACATTTAATGATTCCTTCAACACTGGAGGCGTAGAATATAAACTAACTAAAGAGTGCTTAGATCTTGATCTTTTGTGTATTTAATATCAATATAAAAGATACAAAGTTTTTGTCTTTCTGTGAACTGATCCTGGGTTATTTAGTACAAAACTGATACTCAAAACCAAAACCATATTAAAAACGTTTTATTAGTTGCAAAGGCAACACTTCTTATTTTCGTTTTGTTCAATTTGATATATTAAAATAAACTGAAATAAAAATAAAAAAGTCTTTGTAATTAATGTTATGTAAAAAACAATAAATAAATATAAATGACTGGTTTTATTTTAGTTAATGTTATGTAAAAAACAATAAATAAATTATACACAAAATGAAAGATTATAGAATTGTTTTTTGGTTTGTTTTATTATAGATTTGAAAAAAATTTATTGTTAATTTGTTTTTAAATGTATATTAAATTATTTTAAGGATATTATTAAATGTATATTATTAATTGTTTTCAGAAATTCTCTTAGATTTTTTTTTAAGTAAAGAAGTTAATTTTGTACGAGAAACATGATTTAAAAAGAAACTATTTGACATTTTTATAATAAAAGGATAAAAAAACTATATAGTCACTTTAAAAATAATAATATAATATATTTTTTGAAATTATGATAACCTTACATTACATGCCTGACAAGGATTAGAATGATAATAGTAGTAATAATCATAATAATTAATTAATAATAATAATAATCATAATAAAATAGATATTTTATTATTATTATTATTATATTTATGATTCTTGTTGTTGTTAGTATGAAATAATATTTGGTAACACTTTAAAATAAGGTTTCATTTGTTAAAATTAACTATATTAGTCGACATGAACAATATTTATATGCCATTTAATAATCTTAGTTAAAAATATCCATTATTAAACTATAAAGTTGTATCTGTTAAGATTAGTTAATGTGCTGTGAGCTAACATGAACATAGACACTTTTATTAACTAACATTAAAAAAAGATTAATACGCAAATGCTTTAAAAATATATTGTTCATTGTAAGTTCATGTTAATTAAAGCATTAACTGATGTTTAACAATGAGACTCTTATTGTGAGCAGTGTTACCGTAATACTTCTAGACAATATAATAAAACATATTAAAAGGACCCTAACATCTGAAAAGGTTAATAATGTGGTGTTGTTGTAGTTGTATATAACACCCAATTACTTGGTACTGCTCATAACACCAGATTAGTTGTAGCTGCTGGTTGGTTGTAGTGTGTGTGTGTTTGTGTTTGTTTGTGTTGTGTGTGTGTGTGTGTGTGTGGTGTGTGTGTGTTGTGTGTGTCAGTGTCAGGAGGCGTATGGTCGAGTCCTAGGCATCAGCTGGGGCACATGATCCGGTTAAACCGATAAACACGGCCTGCATCGCGGCTCATCAGTAAGAAGCCCACCCCCCCCCCCGGACGCTGTCTCCACCTGCTTGGACAGAGGAGTGCAAGTGAGTCTCTGGTCTGACTGCATTATGAGGTCTCCCTCGATCACTTGTTTTCCTCTCTTAAAGTGTTACTGATTTGGATTCACAGAAATGTTTAGTAAATATTAAGCTAGAAGCCGATTTCACATGGATTTAGTCACACTTACTTTTATTTAGTTCTTATTATCATTGATCTTGGTTGTTTGATTATACTGTTGCTAATAACGTCAGGAAACTGGATAGTCATCACAAATATTAAAATCAGTTTTATTTTGTGTTATTAAGATGATATAGTTTTTATTAATATTTTTTATTTTAAATTCACTTTTATTTTTAGTAATTTTTGTTGTGTTTTTATTTATTGTACTTTTTTGTTTACCTTTGTTTTTATATGGCTATAGTTTTTTATTTTTATTTTATGCTCTGCTCTTGTATAAAATTAACTACTTTGCTAATCAAATATTGTGATTCTTTTTATATTTGTGTATTTAGAATGTAGTATATTTACTAAATCAAACTTTGGGTGAAAGCTTATTTTATATTTATTTGTAAATCCCTATAGCATTATATGCATTTGTTATTCATGTGTATGTGGGTATATATATATATATATAATTATATATACCCACACAACTATATATATATTTTATTTCTGATTTTCCTCTATGGTATTTTTGTGATTTAGTTTTTTATGTAGTTAAGGGTTTCTTTCTTTCTTTCTTTCTTTTTTTATTTCTTTCTTTTCTTTCTCTTCTCTTTCTTGCTCCTTTTATTCTTTCTTCTTTCTTTTTCTTTCTCTCTTTCTTTCTTTCTTTTCTCTTAACTAAAAATAGACCCTGAATGAAGAGATAAAAGCTTGAATAGGTTATTATAAATAACTTTATCAAATTGTTGATATATTATAAATGTTTTTGATTTTAGTAAAGGAGTTCTTTTTAACAAACGTTTAACTGTGTTTTCTTTAATATGAGCCACCGAGTGTTCTTTCCCGATACAATCTTTGTCCCTGGACTCTCGTTTTGTGTTTAGTATCCTTTCTATCGTATAATAGCGATTTCCCCCCTTAAAGACTGCAGTGCTCTTTTGTCTTTGAATCTTGTTCCCCCTCCCCCTTTGGGTTGTAGTTTTCTCTTTCTCGTCTAATCTTTTTTCTGTGGGAGAAGTTTACGCGGGCTGCTTTCTTTTCCTTTTTCCGTTCTTCTCTTTCTCGAGTCGGTCCCTGCCTTTCATCTTTTCTCTTTTCGTTCTTTATCATCTTTCCTTATCTTTCATTCTTTCTTTCAGTTAATTAAATAACCAGCGTGCAGAGGTGAGAGCTTGAATGTGTGTGAGTGTAAAGCACTACAATGGTTGCTGTGTAAATCTAATGTGTTTGTTGATGTTTAGTTGTTTGTGTGATTGGTGTTACAAGTCGGTTTGTGGTTAGTGTGACGGTTTGATTGTGTTGTGGGTGTGTGCGTGACAATTGTGGGGACTTGTGTTTAGTGTGTGTTAGTTGTTTTTCTGTAGTCGGAGTGTGATCACATTGTGTACTGCATGTGTGTGTATGTCGGATGGGGGGGGTGTGGTTGGTTTTGGTGGCGTGTCAAGGGTCTGTTGAGTAATGCGTAGTGTGTATGGGAAGGTCAGTGAGTTGGGTTTGTTGTGGGTTGGTTGGGTGCCGTCATTGTGGTGGTTTCATGTGTAGGGTTATGTGATTGTTGTGATGGGCAGAGTTAAATGTTATGTGTGTGAGAGACACTGTTGTGTATGGTGTGTGTGTAGGTTTGTGTGGTGTGTGTCATTGTGTGTTGTGTCCACTGTTATGTGTGTGGTGTATGTGTGGTTATGTGTGAGTTGTGTGTGTGTGTTTGTTGATGTGGGTGGTGTGACGGTGTGGGTTGTTTTGTGTGTGTGTGTGGGTGTGTGGTTGTTTGTGGTGTTTCTGTGTTGGGGTTCTTGTGTTTGTTGTGTGTATTGGGGTTTTGTAGGACGGTTTGTGTGGTGTTTGTGTTGTGTGGTGAGTGTGTGTGTGGTGTTTGTGGGTTGTGTGTGTGGGGTGTTTTTGGTGTGTGGGTTGGTGTAGTGTGTGTGTTGTGTGTGGTGGTGTGTTGTGGTGGTGGGTGTATGTGTTTGTTTTGTTCTGTGTGGGGTGGGTGTTGGTTGTGTGGGGTGTGTGTTTGTGGTGGTTGTTGTGTGTTGTGTGGTGAGTGTTTGTTGTGTGTGTTAGTGTGTTGGGTGTGGTGGGTGTGGTGTGTGTGACGTGTGTGAAGTGTGTTTGTGTGGGCTTGTGTTTGTCACTGGGGGGGTGTGGTTGGGTTGGTTGTGTGTGTATTGTGTGTTGTTTTGTGTTGGGTGTGGGTAGTTTATGGTGTGTGGTTACCAGGGGGTGGTTGTGTTGGTGTGTGTGTGTTGGTGTGTGTTGGTGTGTGTTGGTGTGTGTGGGTGTGTGTGTTTTCTGTGTGTGTGTTGTGTATTGGGTGTGTTAGTGTGTGTGGTTGGTTTCATTGGGTGTGTTTTGTGTAATTTGTTTGTGGGTGTTTGAGTGATGTGTGTTGTTTTTGTGTGAGTTGTTTGTGTGTTTGTGGTGGTGGGTTGTGTGTGTGTGTTTGTGTTGTGTGTTTTGCGTGTACATGGGGTGTGCTGTGTGTGTTACAGTGTTTTTTTTGTGGTGTGTGTGTGTGTTTGTTTTTTTGTGTATGTGTGCGTTTGTGTGTGTGGGTGTGTTTGTGTGTTTTTGTGTGTGTCTTTTTTGTGTGTGTGTGTGTGTGTGTGTAATTTTGTTGTTTGAGTGTGTTTTGGGTGTGTTGTGTGTGTGGTGTTAGTGTGTGTTGTGGTGTGTGTGTGGGTTGTGTGTTTTTGTGTGTTGTTTTTCACTTTGTTTGTGTTTTGGTTTGTGTGTGTTTTGTGTTGTGTGTGTGTCACTTGTTTGTGTGGTTGTTTGTGTTTGTTTTTGGTTTTGTTGTTTTTTTTTGTTTGTGTGTTTTTTTTTTGTGTGGTGTTGTGTGTTTTTTTGTGTTTTTGTGTGTGGTTTTTGTGTTGTTTTTCTTTGTTTGTGTTTGTGTGTGTGTGTGTGTGAGTGATGTGAGTGAGCGTGTGTGTGTGTGTGTGTGTGTTGAGAGTGGGTGTGTGTGTGTGTTGTGTGGGTGTGTGTGTGTGTTGTGAAGTGAGTGTGTGTGTGAGTGGTGTTGTGTGGTTGTGTGTGTGTTGTGTGGTGTGTGTGAGTTGGTTGTGTTTGTTGTGTGTTGTTGTGTGTCACGGTTGTGTGATTTGTGATGCGTGTGTGTGTGTGTGTGTGAGAAGTCGCTGAGTGTGTGTTGTGTGTTTTTGTTGGTGTGTGTGTGTGTGTGTGGTGTGTGTGTGTGTGCTTCGAGTGTGTTGTGGTGGTGTTGTGCGTGTGTGTGATGAGTTGTGTGTTTGTGTTTGTGTTTGTGTGTGGTGTGTGTTTGTGTTTGTGTGTGTTTGTTTTGTTTGTTGTGTGTGGTGTTTGTGTGGTGTGTTTTTGTGTGTGTGTGTGTTGTTTGTTTGTGTGTGTGGGTGTCTTTGTGTGTTTTGTGGTGCGTGTGTTTGTGGTGTGTGGTGGGTGTGTGTTTTGTGAGTGTTAGTGTGTGGTGTGTGTGTTTTGTGTGTTGTTTTTATGTTTGTGCGCGTGTATTTGTGTGTTTGTGTGTGTGTGTGTGGTGTGAGGGTCGCAGTGGATTGTGTTTGTGCTGGTCCTGTGTGTGTGTGTGTTTGTTGTTTCTTGTGATGGTTTGTGTGTTTGTTTGTCGTGTGTGTGTTTTTGTGTGTGATGATGTTGTGTTGTGTGGGTGTGTGTTTTGTGTATTTGTGTGAATAGTGTGTGTGTGATTCACTGTGTGTGTAATATATCAGTGTGTGTGTGTGCGAGTCTGTGTGAGAGTGTGTGATGTGTGTTGGTGTGTGTGTGTCACTGTGTGTGGGTGAGGTTGTGTGTGTAGTCCTGTGTGTGTCTGTGTGTGAGTGACTGGGTGTGTGTGTGTGCGTTTCACTGTGTGTGTGTCGTGTGTGTGTGTCACTGTGTGTGTGTGTGTGTGTGTGTGTGTGTGTGTGTATATAACACGTTCTCTGTGTCCTGCAGGACTTCAGGGAGAAGAACACAGATCACATGCGTCCTGATATCGTGGCTCTGCTGAAGAGCAGCCGAAAGGCTTTCATCTGTGGGCTGATGGGAATCGATCCTGTGGCCACCTTCCGCTGGGCCGTGATCCGAGCCTATTTCAGAGCGCTCGTGGCCTTCAGAGCGGCCGGGAAACGACAGTGGGATTAGGAGAGGAGGGGAGGTGAGCAAGAGGATCTGTGTCACTGATCCTGTGAGTGTTTAATATATCAGAATACTGCCAAAATATCAATACAAGACAATGACAAAAAATATTTTTTAAATAATACAATTATATGCATTTTACAAATGATTATATATTATATTTATATATAATTTGCTTAGTTTTACAAGTATTTTTAATACATACTGTATTGTAATTTTATTTTATTTTTTACATTGTGTCAGTTTGCGTGTTCATTTATGAACAATATTTATTTTTATTTACTTTTTTTTTTACTTTTTACAAAATATAAGTTTACTTTTTTTTTTTGTTTTTTTATTTAATTTTTAGAAATATATATTTAATTTTTATTATTATATTATATATAATTATTTTAATTATTTCATATTGTTCAAAATATTTTATAGAATTTTTTTATGAGTAAGATTATTTTAATTTTTAGAATACAATATTAAGACTCGATGCTCAGGTGATTTAGGTCTTTTTTTTTTTGTTTCTTTTTTATTTTTAATTAGTGAGTTTTAGAAGGAGCCCCAGTCCTGTATTTCATCATCATATCTCCTCAAAGATATTAGATTTAATGTTCTTTAGTCCTGTATTTCATCATCATATCTCCTCAAAGATATTAGATATAATTGAAGTGTGTAGAAATGTCATGCTTGGGATTTTTTATTTTAATATAGTTTTGTAATGTTTTAAACAGATTAACAATATTTAACCCAATATATATTTCTCTAAGCAAACTATGGAAACAGATTAGTCTCAAAAATAACTTTCACGCAACAACAAAAGATTCACCACATGCGTAGACAATTCACATGCAGAAAACCTAATCACGATACACACAAAAAAAATTCACGGCGTGAAAAAAATGGATATTTCACAAAAAGCAATTCCCCTGCGCAAAATAAAATTATTATTCATACAATACATTTCACAACTGAAAACACAATTCGTAGATATACAACTGTGCACAAAAACCTTTGAATGTTTAAAATGTACGAGTGTCTGAATGTACAAATCCTCATTTACTACGAATCCACTGGATTTGTGTGTGTGTGTTTTTGAGACTTTCCTGGCAGAGCTCTCTTCCCACGTGGGTCTGTCCGTACTCTTTAGCCAATCAGATGCGAGCTTACCATTCAACCAATCATATCATAAGCCACTGCGAGTGCATTCAAGGGAGTCACGATTCACGGGCACCTTTTGCGCAATATGGATTAATTAGAACGGAAATTAAGCCTTTACATCAGTAATCCCATAGACAGTAAAAGAAATGGACACAGGCGACCCAACTGGAACGCAATTGAGACAAGTGAAGCCCATTTTTAGCGATTTTTTTAGCACTTCCGTTTCTGACGCGCGCAGACCCAAACTAACGATGGCGTCAGCAACCTGTCTGACAGATGTAAATCTTCTAGTAGCTGTGCGTGCAAACTGCCATCGTTAATCTTGCAGAAGGCGGCGAGCTTGTGAGGGGAGTTCTTTGGCGTGAGTGAGCAGGAGTAAGTATTCCTGATTAATTATTTTGTATAGTATTTTAAAATGTAACGCCAGTACTTCTATAAGGCTTCTCTCTTGGCGTCCCCCGATTGCCCTGGCGCTTCGAATGCACTCTCGGGTGGTTATGATATGATTGGTTGAATTTAACTGCATATGATTGGCTAAAGCGTACGGACAGACCCACGTGGAAAGAAGCTCTGCAAGGAATTCTCCAAACAACACACACACACAAATCAGAGTGGATTCGTCGGTAAATGACGATTTGTCATCAGCACTCGGTACAATTTTAAAAATTCAAAGGTTTTTGGCACGTGTCTATCTACGAATTGTGTTTTGCATTTGTGTAATGTATTTTATGAATATATGATTTGATTTTGAGCATGTGAATTGCCTTTGTGAATATATATCCTTTTTTCCACGAACGTGAATTTTTTTTTGTGTGTACGTGAACTAGGTTGTCATGCATGTGGAAATGTCTACGCATTGGGTGAATCGTGTTTTTTGCGTGAATTATATTTGAGACTAATCTGTCTCCATAATAAACAGCCCTCGCTGCAGATGTTCTCAGATGTGATCGTTTAGCACGAGTGTGTTTGTGTACAAATGCTTTGTTATTTTCTTAAAGTGTTTGTTGTTGCAGAAGCACTCGCACCCAGGTGGAACATAAAGTGTTTGTTGTTGCAGAAGCACTCGACCAGTGAGAACAACATCTGCAGACGACGACACTAAAACATTCATGAGCGACACATTCACGCTTCACTGCGTCTGCTTACTCTCTCTCCAGGCTCTGACGGTCCGGTTCAGAATCATAAAAGTGTGGACAGCTTCAGTTTTCTGCATCATCCTGTTCACCAGCGGAGCCTTGAGATCCTGCAGCGATGCAAAGATGACAAAAACAGTAAGATGACAAAAAATCACTTCAGCAGATCTATAGTCATTCAAACCAGGGTTATTATAGTTTACTGTAAGATGACCAAAAAATCACTTCAGAAGATATAGTTTTGGTTCTTGCAAGTGTTATGTTTTTTTTATTTTATTTTATTTTTATTTTTTTTATTTTTTATTTTTTATTTTATTTTTATTTTTTTTATTTTTTATTTTTATTTTATTTTCTTAAAATCAAAACATGTTATAGTCACTGTAATGTAGCTTATTGATTGTATAAAACAGCAGCATGGAAAAAATACAGTGTTTAATAATTATTAATAATTATAATAATTTCAGTAAATATTGTGTTGTACTGTATGTATTTATCAAAAGTATGAATTTATTAAAGTATTATTTTAAGTGTACATTTAAGCATACATCAGTTGTAAATTGAGTGATTTAGTGTTTAAATGTGTATATAATTATTGATAAATTGTAAATTGAAAAAAATACATATAAATTACAAAAACACAACAAAATTATGGGGAAAAAATTACAAAAAATTACAAAAATAAAAAAAAATTAGTAAAATTAATTTGAACCATTAAAACATCAAATCTAAAAATACAATCTGTTTGAGCAAATGAATCCCCAGCAATAAGAAAGACAAGACAATCTCCTAAAAAAATCCATCCAAACTGTAATCATTTGAGGTCTTCGTTCTGTTAATGGTCTAAATTCTGGGGTACTTTTAGTTGATTATGGGGTTTGGAGGTCTCTTCTTCTTCTTTATGTGAACTCTTTCTCTCTCTTTCTGTGTGAACATCAGATTGGTGCATCAGCCGCAGGACTCCACTGTCAGACCTGCAGGGTACAAACACGAGCAGGTGCGGAGCAAACCCTCAGACATCCGTCTCGAGCTCATCTCACGATCCGTCACATGACATACAACAACACCCTTTGTGATACTATTGTAGATTTTAACACACAAAATAGGGGAAAGTCACTTTAATGCACAGTTGTGTTGATTTTATAAAAAGGCAGCATGTAAAAATACATAAATGTTTATGATTAATAATAAAGAAATTAATAATTTCATTACAATAAATATTAAGTTATTAAAATGTTATTTTTATTTTCATTAGAAATTAAATACTAATTATTATATTTTTAAATAATTGTTTAAATTGTACATTTTAATAACTAAATTAATTATTTAAAAAACTATGCATTTTTAAATGTACAAAATCGTTTTATTTTTTAATAACTAAATTAA